>NW_018406816.1:222871-238528 GCF_002113885.1 Mizuhopecten yessoensis | reverse complement strand
CCTTGTCATTATAGTGCTGTAAGGTGGGATTCAACCTGTCCTCAGATCCTTGTCATTATAGTGCTGTAAGGTGGGATTCAACCTGTCCTCAGAGCCTTGTCATTATAGTGCTGTAAGGTGGGATTCAACCTGTCCTCAGATCTTACCAGGGTTTGGGCTACATGGATATTGTTATATTTGAGTCCAATACCAATGAGATTTTGAAGATTTTCCTCCGAATTTGTTAAAAACAAAAACTCTGAAATCTTTCGGTGGGGGTGGAGTGTATACCTGGATTAGCTGGTCTATCTGACTATGTAAGATAAAATTTTGTCCCGACAAGTCCTCCTAAAGTTGATTTCAACAAATGTTATATGTATGAGCAGTACATGAAGGTATACATTTGGTATTTATATGTCGGTTTTAACACTTTTTCCCAGGGTTATTAAAATCTCTCATCAATTTGTTTTCTCTCATATTTTTTCAGATTATAAATGTTTTCAACCCCTGAAAATAGACATTTTGTATCATTAATATTCCAATGAAGATGTAGTTAGATCTTAGCAGTAATATTTGTATTTGTTTCTCTTCGGTAATCTTTTAATAGCAAAGCGGAGATTGCTCAGCATTTCACATTCCATAGTAAACTGAACCTGTTGAAAGAAATGGCAGAGTCCATTATGTGATATAGGGATGCTGGGGACGGGATTTGTAAGAGGTCCTTGGCTTTTTGCCAGATAAATGTTCTTTTTGATTCATGATAATGTCAAAATTGAAATTTAGGCTTTTGTATAAGTAGATATTCAGATTTAAAAAGGTTGTATTCAATTTCAATTGAGATACTGTTTATATCTTATGAACATGGTTTATTTTCGCTAAATTGAAAATTTCATGATTTTTATTTTTTTTATCATTGTGGATTTAATTGCTTGGTAAAAATTCAAAGTTTCAGCTTTGAATAATCTTCTTCTTTGAAATGCATGATGTCTTAATCATTTGAAGGGTTGCAATTACTTTCCAATTTTCTGCAGCTTCCTCAATCTGTGTATAATGTTAAGTTTGGAGTTTCTGCTTTCTAATAAATCGACATCGATTGATGAAAACTTTAATATTTTGATTATTGAAGAGAAAAATGTTCAGGCTTCAAAAAGACAGACTGTTAAGGGCATTGATAGGTGGGCTTGAGTAGAAATTTACCAAGGGAGACAATCATTAGAATATCACAGAGCAGAAGCAGACATGATTTAATGAACTACATTATCTAACCTTGTTAAAGCACTTTGCATTAACGAAAGCAAGAAAAACCAGAATAAACTTAAAATACCCCCATTAATGGATATTCCATCCATTACCTGCGTGTATGATGTCTGATTGTCCAGCTATCAACCCAATAATCTGGTTGTCCCACTATCAAACCACCACTTATCTTGTTGTCCCACTATCAAACCACCACTTATCTGGTTGTCCCACTATCAACCCGCCACTTTACTGGTTGTCCCACTATCAAACCACCACTAATCTGGTTGTCCCACTACCAAACCAATAATCTGGTTGTCCCACTATCAAACCACTAATCTGGTTGTCCCCACTATCAAACCACCACTTATCTGGTTGTCCCACTATCAACCCGCCACTTTACTGGTTGTCCCACTATCAAACCACAACTAATCTGGTTGTCCCATTATCAAACCACCACTAATCTTGTTGTCCCACTATCAAACCACCACTTATCTGGTTGTCCCACTCTCAAACCACCACTTTACTAGTTGTCCCACTATCAAACCACCACTTATCTGGTTGTCCCACTATCAAACCACCACTAATCTGGTTGTCCCCACTATCAAACCACAACTAATCTGGTTGTCCCCACTATCAAACCACCAATAACCTGGTTGGCCCCACTATCAAACCACCACTAATCTGGTTGTCCCCACTATCAAACCACCACTTATCTGGTTGTCCCATTATCAAACCACCACTTATCTGGTTGTCCTTACTATCAAACCACCACTTATCTGGTTGTCCCACTATCAAACCAATAATCATGTTGTCCCACTATCAAACCACCACTTATCTGGTAGTCCCGCTATCAAACCACCACTTATCTGGTTGTCCCACTATCAAACCTCCACTTATCTGGTTGTCCCACTATCAAACCACCACTTACCTGGTTGTCCCACTATCAAACCACCACTTATCTTGTTGTCCCACTCTCAAACCACCACTTTACTAGTTGACCCACTATCAAACCACCACTTATCTGGTTGTCCCCCTCTCAAACCACCACTTTACTAGTTGTCCCACTATCAAACCACCACTTATCTTGTTGTCCAACTATCAAACCACCACTAATCTGGTTGTCCCACTACCAAACCAATAATCTGGTTGTCCCACTATCAAACCACTAATCTGGTTGTCCCACTACCAAATCACTAATCTGGTTTTCCCACTATCAAACCACCACTTATCTGGTTGTCGCACTATCAAACCACCACTAATCTGGTTGTCCCACTATCAACCCACTAATCTTGTTGTCCCACTATCAAACCACTACGTATCTCGTTGTCCCACTACCAAACCACTAACCATGTTGTCCCACTATCAAACCACCACTTATCTGGTTGCCCCACTATCAAACCACCACTTATCTGGTTGTCCCATTATCAAACCACCACTTATCTGGTTGTCCTTACTATCAAACCACCACTTATCTGGTTGTCCCACTCTCAAACCACCACCTTACTAGTTGTCCCACTATCAAACCACCACTTATCTGGTTGCCCCACTATCAAACCACCCCTTATCTGGTTGTCCCACTATCAAACCACCACTTTACTGGGTGTCCCACTATCAAACCACCACTTATCTGGTTGCCCCACTATCAACCCACCACTTAACTGGTTGTCCCACTATCAAACTACCACTTATCTGGTTGTCCCACTATCAAACCACCACTTACCTGGTTGTCCCACTATCAAACCACCACTTATCTGGATGTCCCACTATCCAACCAATAATCTGGTTGTCCGTCTATCAAACCATCACTTATCTGGTTGTCCCACTATCAAACCACCACGAATCTGGTTGTCCCACTATCAAACCAATAATCTGGTTGTCCCGCTACCAAACCACTAATCTGGTTGTCCCACTATCAAACCACTAATCTGGTTGTCCCACTACCAAATCACTAATCTGGTTTTCCCACTATCAAACCACCACTTATCTGGTTGTCCCATTATCAAACCACCACTTATCTGGTTGTCCCCACTATCAAACCACCAATAACCTGGTTGGCCCCACTATCAAACCACCACTAATCTGGTTGTCCCACTATCAACCCAATAATCTTGTTGTCCCACTATCAAACCACCACTTATCTGGATGTCCCACTATCCAACCAATAATCTGGTTGTCCGTCTATCAAACCATCACTTATCTGGTTGTCCCACTATCAACCCACCACTTAACTGGTTGTCCCACTATCAAACTACCACTTATCTGGTTGTCCCACTATCAAACCACCACTAATCTGGTTGTCCCCACTATCAAACCACCACGAATCTGGTTGTCCCCACTATCAAACCACCACTAAGCTGGTTGTCCCCACTATCAAACCACCACTAATCTGGGTGTCCCCACTATCAAACCACCACTAATCTGGGTGTCCCCACTATCAAACCACCACTAATCTGGTTGCCCCCACTATCAACCCACCACTAATCTGGTTGTCCCCCTATCAAACCACTAATCTGGTTGTCCCACTACCAAATCCCTAATCTGGTTTTCCCACTATCAAACCACCGCTTATCTGGTTGTCCCACTATCAAACCACCACTTATCTGGCTGCCCCACTATCAACCAACCACTTTACTGGTTGTCCCACTATCAAGCCACCACTAATCTGGTTGTCCCACTATCAAACCACTAATCTGGTTGTCCCACTACCAAATCACTAATCTGGTTTTCCCACTATCAAACCACCACTTATCTGGTTGTCCCACTATCAAACCACCACTTATCTGGTTGTCCCCCTATCAAACCACCACTAATCTGGTTGTCCCACTATCAAACCACTAATCTGGTTATCCCACTACCAAATCACTAATCTGGTTTTCCCACTATCAAACCACCACTTATCTGGTTGTCCCACTACCAACCCACCACTTAACTGGTTGTCCCCCTATCAAACCACCACTAATCTGGTTGTCCCACTATCAAACCAATAATCTGGTTGTCCCACTACCAAACCACTAATCTGGTTTTCCCACTATCAAACCACTAATCTGGTTGTCCCACTACCAAATCCCTAATCTGGTTTTCCCACTATCAAACCACCACTTATCTGGTTGTCCCTACTATCAAACAACCACTTATCTGGTTGTCCCACTATCAAACCACCATTTATCTGGTTGTCCCACTATCAACCCACCACTTATCTGGTTGTCCCACTATCAACCCACCACTTTACTGGTTGTCCCACTATCAAACCACCACTTATCTGGTTGTCCCACTATCAAGCCACCACTTATCTGGTTGTCCCACTATCAAACCCCCACTAATCTGGTTGTCCCACTATCAAACCACCCCTAATCTGGTTGTCCCCACTATCAAACCACCAATAATCTGGTTGTCCCCACTATCAAACCACCACTAATCGGGTTGTCCCCACTATCAAACCACCACTAATCTGGTTGTCCCACTATCAAACCAATAATCTGGTTGTCCCACTACCAAACCACTAATCTGGTTGTCCCACTATCAAACCACCCCTAATCTGGTTGTCCCCACTATCAAACCACCAATAATCTGGTTGTCCCCACTATCAAACCACCACTAATCGGGTTGTCCCCACTATCAAACCACCACTAATCTGGTTGTCCCACTATCAACCCACTAATCTGGTTGTCCCACTACCAAATCACTAATCTGGTTTTCCCCCTATCAAACCACCACTTATCTGGTTGTCCCACTATCCAACCACCACTAGTCTGGTTGTCCCACTATCAAACCACCACTTATCTGGCTGTCCCACTATCAACCAACCACTTTACTGGTTGTCCCACTATCAAGCCACCACTAATCTGGTTGTCCCACTATCAAACCACTAATCTGGTTGTCCAACTACCAAATCACTAATCTGGTTTTCCCACTATCGAACCACCACTTATCTGGTTGTCCCACTATCAAACCACCATTTATCTGGTTGTCCCACTATCAACCCACCACTTTACTGGTTGTCCCATTATCAAACCACCACTTATCTGGTTGTCCCTACTATCAAACCACCACTTATCTGGTTGTCCCACTATCAAACCACCATTTATCTGGTTGTCCCACTATCAACCCACCACTTTACTGGTTGTCCCACTATCTAGCCAGCAGTTGTATAGTTGTTTCCTAGATAAACCAGTATAATCAAACAAGTACAAATAAACCTGTGTAAACTGACAAGTACAAATAAACATGTGTAAACTGACAAGTACATATAAACCTGTGTAAACTGACAAGTACAGATAAACCTGTGTAAACTGACAAGTACAGATGAACCTGTGTAAACTGACAAGTACAGATAAACATATGTAAACTGACAAGTAAATATAATCTTGAGTTAACTGGCAATTTCTAAAAATTGTCCAAAGTGACAAGTTTATAGAAACTGGTCTAAAGAAATGAATAAGAAAGGTCCATTTTAGTGGTATTCAATACTTTGAATGATCGAATGTGTCAAAATTGAAAAGTTCCAATTTGAAAGCAGGTCGTCTCACAGCTGATGCTGGTATGAAAACCAATATGGCTGTCATGCTCATAACAAGTTTTGTCAAACAAAGATGGATGGACCTATTTTTTACTAGACACCAAGCTGTGGTGATTAGCCGAGACGGAAAGAACTCTTCATTATCATAGTTATGGTATAAAGCATAATGTTACAATGCATTGTCTAGACCTCGTCCTAAACCATCTCTAGTGTTACACACATTTATCTTTCTTTTCCGTTTCAGTCGTTTTCACTATTGACAGTTGTCCTGTATTTTATTAACTCATTCACCCCTGAAGACACATTTGAACTCTTCCAGTTCAAGGGTTGGAATAGTTCATTATGAAACTACAGGGGTAAATGGGATAAGACATATGGTAAACATGCTTACAGATTTTTATATATGACTGGCAATAATGTGTACAGACCGAGGTGTCGGATATATTTTTAGAACAAATACAGTACACATTAATTAGTAGTCTATCAACAATGATTATTTATGAGGAAAGATATGTTAGACAGTCTTTTATGGACATAAGATTCATCTATTGAATGCCATATCCTACTGTTTACAAGGAGAAATATGGTAGACAGTCACCACATAGACTTATGATCCTAACCTGGACTCTGATCAGCCTCAATTCACTGTCATATCCTACTGTTTACAAGGAGAACTATGGTAGACAGTCACCACATAGACTTATGATCCTGTCCTGGACTCTGAGCAGTCTCCATTCACTGTCATATCCTACTGTTTACAAGGAGAAATATGGTAGACAGTCACCACATAGTTTTATGATCCTGTCCTGGACTCTGAGCAGCCTCCATTCACTGTCACGTCCTACTCAGTTTACAAGGAGAAATATGGTAGACAGTCACCACATAGTCTTATGATCCTGTCCTGGACGCTGATCAGCCTCCATTCACTGTCACGTCCTACTGTTTACAAGGAGAAATATGGTAGACAGTCACCTCATAGACTTATGATCCTGTCCTGGACTCTGATCAGCCTCCATTCACTGTCATGTCCTAATGTTTACAAGGAGAAATATGGTAGACAGTCACCACATAGACTTATGATCCTGTCCTGGACTGTGAGCAGCCTCCATTCACTGTCATGTCCTACTGTTTACAAGGAGAAATATGGTAGAAAGTCACCACATAGATTTATGATCCTGTCCTGGACTGTGAGCAGCCTCCATTCACTGTCATATTAATGAGACAAAACGTTATCAAGATGCACTGGATTTCATGCTTTTATCGTGTTGAGTGAAAATTCGTTGCAGTCTGTAATTCATCCATTTTTATGTCGGCTTCATAGAAATCAAGTCTGTTTGATGTGTCCTTAGTGTTCGGCTACAATATATGTCCTGCTTGAAATTGAAAAAATTGAAAAAAAAAAGTGAGAAATATTTCCTTGAATAATCAATACTGTTATTTCAAACCACAATATATACATTTGATAGTTTTCATGCTGTCAATGTCATGCCAAATTTAGCTTTACTGTGGCCTTCATGTCATGCTGAGTAACACACTCCTTTAAAGGAATCTGTAGGATTTGAAGACTTTTTTAAATATCTAAAATTAGTAAAAAAGTGGGAGTGGTATATAACAGAACAATACAGTATTAAAAAGTATACTGTTCCCATAAAGGTCACATCTCTAATAATGGTGGTACAAGGCAGGAAGACAGAAAGCATGGGGAAGGGAAAGGAAGCATACAGGCAGGTGATGTTAGAGGAGGGATAGGAAGGATGGAGAAGGGAAGGGAAACATATAGGTAGGTGATGTTGGAGGAGGGATAGGAAGGATGGAGGAGGAAAGGGACACATACAGGCAGGGGATGTTAGAGGAGGGATAGGAAGGATGGAGAAGGGAAGGGAAGGGAAGCATACAGGCAGGTGATGTTAGAGGAGGGATAGGAAGGACGGAGAAGGGGAGGGAAACATACAGGCAAGTGATGTAAAGGAAGGGAAGCATACAGGCAGGTGATGTTAGAGGAGGGATAGGAAGGATGGAGAAGGGAAGGGAAGCATATAGGAAGGTGATGTTGGAGGAGTGATAGAAAGGATGGAGAAGGGAAGGGAAACATATAGGTAGGTGATGTTAGAGGAGGGATAGGAAGGATGGAGAAGGGAAGGGAAATATGTAGGTGGGTAAAGTTTGAAGAAGGGAAACAGTATGGAAATAGAAAAAGATTGATGATGAAAGGGTAAGCTGATAGCTGACATATTATATACACCGGCACAAAACAACACATATACTTGTTACCAGCATTGTCAGTGAATGTAATGTAAGGATACATGACTCACTGTTTCTGTTGCCAGAATTTTTATATAAGATTTTCTGGAAGAATGCTATCACTAGAAACATTAAAACCTACGTTGGAAAAGTTTGTTTAATGCCACATCAATGCAATGATACAAGAAGCTGCACAGCATGTAATGTCCTCAGGAGTAAACTGCTATCTTATATTTCTCCCTAGGAAGCTGTGGTTTGAGGATTTTTTTAACTTTTTGTAGACTTTGTAAGATAAGTATCTGTCAAGCCTTTTAATGACCCAGACAATTATGGGCTTAGTTGCCTCCATTTTTGCTTGATTTCAGGAGGAGGTGCCACTGGTTTTGGTCTACTGCCAGTCAGAAAATAATGACACCAACATTAGCCATTAAATCTCCACAAAACTCAATTACAGAGCACGCCAGGATAAGTTAATTATTACTATAGATGTCCGTATGTTTGATTCTTATATACCACACTGATTCTAATAAACCCCACCTTTCCCTACATTCATAGTTTCATGGAGGGAAGGAGATCATTATATATCTGACAATTCCACTCTGACATTTGGAGTAAAAGCCAGGATGATCAGTGTGTAGAAAGTTGTTGGCTGTCTAACCAAGAGAGTGTTCCACAAGCTACTTCAGAAAGAAATTCCTCAAAGCTTGTATTTCTGTATACAGTACTATAGCAAGGTGTGTGTTACTCTGTACATCACAGTCAGGAACTGATGTGTCAGGAGTTTGACCCCCAGGTGCTGGGCATGTTTTCATATAGAGTCAGCAGTCCTAGCATTTCTCATAGTCTAGATGTATGCTACCATCAAACGTCTTATGTATCTCCATGCAAAGGAGTACAACTCTAATAAACCTAAAAATACCTTTATTTACTACTATTTTAACCCTTTCACCCCTAGGTAACTTTAGTAGACTCTACCATACATTGATCTGGATGAGTCCATTATGGTATACAGTGGTGAAAGGGTTCATGTATTCATTGATAATATATATAAAAAAACATACACAGGAATTTATGCTTTGATAACACATGATTTAAATAATTCGATATTATGGCTAGATGTAAGGGAGATAATCACAAATATAATGGATAAGGTATCATATAGCCTTAAGTTCAACCAGATATTTGTTGGCAATAATAAATATTTCCCTTACTTTCCATTTTGAAAATTAAAAACCCTATTTTTCAAAATTAAAAAATGTTCTCTCTTACCATTAAATAATTTAGGTTAGTTTTTGCTGTTGGTGTCAAATCTACAATATATGTTTCAATCAATGTGAAGTGATATTTGTTGAAAGGTAAAAGACTTGTGAAATCGGTAAGAATTGTCTCCCCTTTTTCATGTTTTTGAGAACATGTATCCAAGCATATTGCTTCCAGTTTCAATAACTGTTGGTGTATCATGTTCCTTTTGACCTGACCCATACATATTTTATCACAATTAAAGCCTCAGATAAACTGAACATCCTGTAACTATTTTGCTATCATCACAAAGCTCGTTTTTTCCCCAAAATGTTTTCAACTCATCAAACATTGCCAGAAAGTAGTTATCATCATTGTATATAATTGTCCATCAAGAACGGTGAGAAAAAACTCAACAACTGGTGACAAATGGTGTATTTCCATGGTTACTAGTGTTGTATCATACAGGGGATGTTTCTTTGGTTACTCTGCGAACAAATGAAATTGTTACTTTCTTTCTATTTTTTAGTGGGTTATTACTCATCATGATATCCTTTCCTTATCTTACAGATGCCAACGTTTATGTACTTTTTTGTACACTCTCGCACAGACAACAAAAACAGCAAATCTATTGAAAACGAGAGATGTGTAAATATCTTACCGTTTGGCAGAGTAAAGGGAAACAACTCCCTCTAGAAACTCTTAAATCACATTTGACTGCTAGTTACACTTTCATGTCCTTTTGTTGATTTCTCATAGATTGAGTGCACTATCTCCAGGTGACCTAATGCATAGACTGAGTGTAATATATCTAGGTGACCTAATGCATAGATTGAGTGTAATATCTCTAGGTTACCTAATGCATAGATTGAGTGTAATATCTCTAGGTGACCTAATGGAAAGACCGAGTGTAATATCTTTAGGTGACCTAATGCATAGACCGAGTGTAATAGATCTATGTGACCTAATGCATAGACTGAGTGTAATATCCCTAGTTGACCTTATGCATAGACTGAGTGTAATATCTCTAGGTGACCTAATGGATAGATTGAGTGTTATATCTATATCTCTTGGTGACCTTATGCATATATTGAGTGTAATATCTCTATGTGACCTAATGCATAGACTGAGTATAATATCTCTAGGTGACCTAATGCATAGACTGATTGTAATATCTCTAGGTGACCTAATGCATAGATTGAGTGTTATATCTATATCTCTTGGTGACCTAATGCATATATTGAGTGTAATATCTCTATGTGACCTAATGCATAGACCGAGTGTAATATCTCTAGGTGACCTAGTGCAAAGATTGAGTGTAATACCTCTAGGTGACCTCATTCATAGACCGAGTGTAATATCTCTAGGTGACCTAATGCATAGATTGAGTGTAATATCTCTATGTGACCTAATGCATATATTGAGTGTAATATCTCTAGGTGACCTAATGCATAGATTGAGTGTTATATCTCTAGGTGATCTAATACATAGATTGAGTGTAATATCTCTAGGTGACCTAATACATAGATTGAGTGTAATATCTCTGGGTGACCTAATTCATAGATTGAGTGTTATATCTCTAGGTGACCTAATGCATAGATTGAGTGTAATATCTCTAGGTGACCTAATGTATAGACTGAGTATAATATCTCTAGGTGACCTAATACATAGATTGAGTGTTATATCTCTAGGTGACCTAATGCATAGATTGAGTGTTATATCTCGAGGTGACCTAATGCATAGACTGAGTGTAATATCTCTAGGTGACCTCATGCATAGACTGAGTGTAATATCTCTAGGTGACCTCATGCATAGACTGAGTGTAATATCTCTAGGTGACCTAATCTATAGATTGAGTGTAATATCTCTAGGTGACCTCATGCATAGACTGAGTGTAATATCTCTAGGTGACCTAATCCATAGATTGAGTGTAATATCTCTAGGTGACCTAATACATAGATTGAGTGTTATATCTCCAGGTGACCTAATGCATAGATTGAGTGTTATATCTCGAGGTGACCTAATGCATAGACTGAGTGTAATATCTCTAGGTGACCTAATAGATAGATCGAGTGTTATATCTATATCTCTTGGTGACCTTATGCATAGATTGAGTGTAATATCTCTAGGTGACCTAATGCAAAGATTGAGTGTAATATCTCTAGGTGACCTCATGCATAGACCGAGTGTAATATCTCTAGGTGACCTAATGCATAGACTGAGTGTTATATCTCTGGGTGACCTAATGCATAGATTGAGTGTTATATCTCTAGGTGACCTAATGCATAGACTAAGTGTAATATCTCTATGTGACCTAATGTATAGACTGAGTGTAATATCTCTAGGTGACCTAATGCATAGACTGAGTGTAATATCTCTAGGTGACCTAAAGCATGTGAATATAACAAGGTTCTTAGTGAGGTTCTTGATATAGGTTCTTAGTATAGTCAGGTTATTAGATGGTACACTTAGATAGCTGTTCCCAAATTTTAAAAAAGTTTACAAAATTTCGTCAAATAATACACAGTTTTGTGACATCATCAACACCAAATATATTGAGCTGACCGAGGTTTATGCAAATTACAGGCTGTTTATAGTTTTATTGAACTGATCACATGTTATTGTATTCAGAAAATGAAACTTGTATCCCCTGATCGGGCTAATGTATAAAATAGTTATGAACCCTTCACAGAAAATACTGTAGATATAAAAAAAAAACAGTTTTGAATTTTGGTCAGATGGAGTTATCACCTTATAACCTTACTAAAAAGAAAGCCAGGGGACCATGATAATTAACATGTAACACTGCAGTTGAAGACAAAGCAACATAGCGACATACTTCACCATTTCATAGGAATATATATGTTGACATGTAAAGGAATGCTGGGACATTGAATTTAAAACTTTTAATATTTTTAGTGAGATTTAACAGTCGTGAGATCAGGATACCTGTTCTTAGCTATTATTTCAGGGTTTTTTTTTAGACAGAAAAGGTCCGAAATAGATCATCCCCGTTGGATAGTCACCCTTACCCAGTGACATTCATGTGTACTATGTAGTTAAGTTAGAGAATTTTATTGTATGGCACAAACAATTATCATTTTATGATACAATTATTTGAAGGGTAATATTTTCTTTCCATCCCTGCTGAACAAAATGTCTTTTTGTCATTTCAGCTCCGGTACAAGTCAAATCATATCACCATGGCAGTTTGGAGGATATAAAGGGAGGTTACTCCAGTGAGCCAGACACTATAGTTTGGAGGTCAAATAATTCAAACTACTCCGCAATACAATCTAGGACTTTACCCCAAAAGCCGCCATCTTCAGGTCGAAGACAGGAACAACATCCCAAAAATGCACCCCGCAAACATCCGCGTAGACACACTGTAGGTGGTGCTACCCTAATGCAGGAAGGTCCTGAAGAAAGTGCAGAGGTAAGTCATCCATATTTCTTGTCATTTCCTACAGATGGTACGGTGTTGATGATACAATTAGTGATACTTAAAGAAAACAGTGGTTAGAAATGAAGGGATTAGATGTGGGTTTTGTAGACTGATCTTTGTTTTAAATGCATTCTTGTTCATTTTGATCTTTAATGGAAATGTCAATCAAAATTAAATGAAAAGTATTTAAAAATTCATGAAAGTTTGCCTGCTAATAAAACTAAAGTACATTAAACTTTGTGATATTTATTCTAATTGTATGAATTGACATTGTACTGTCTGGAAGCATTATTTAGCTGTTTGGTCTGCATGTTGTACTGTGGTAAGTGGTGTTGTTATGGATGAATAGTCAGACAAAATGATACAGATTTGCTGTAAATGTGTTTGCTTCCAGGAATTTTCTATTTAAGACGAAGAAAATCAACAGACAGCCATCATGATCTGTGCAATTTGTCTCTCGTACTTCTTTATTGAATTTGCAGTTTAGAAATAGAATAGAATAATAAAACCTAACTTTGGTCTTATTGCAAGAAAACTCATTGTTTGATTCAATCAACATATGAGTGGAAATCTAGTGCATCTTGTTTGTATAAACACAGATACTTTAAACAGAAATTTAAAAGAATTTGAATTTTCCAGAAATCAGTGTTTGTTATCAGGTTAATTTTCAATGGGTTGATCAGACAAAATTCAAAAATTTGTATGTGTCTGTACAGCCAATGAAAATGTGGAATTTTCAATGTTAACACTGAAAATTGTCACATGGAATGTTTTTCCTTGGGAAAAATCATGTGCTGAGGTTTTTATAGGATGGTCCCATTTACGTGTTTTAGAAACACACCAAAAAATCTTCCTAATTCTTCACGACTACAATTCTGAAAATCTGATTCCAAAATAGTTTATTTTCTTTCCAAATTGATATTCACAAAGCTTCTGGAAACTGCCCTTGATAAGAAATGAACTTGCTGTTGTAGTATTGGGGTAACATTTCTCAAAACAGATACAAGGGAAGCAACTCCCACATTGAAGGAAGTCATTGAGAAACGATCATTTCTGATTGTATGTGTTGCCTTTAGGAATGTTTATTGAAGGAACAGTTGGCTATCAAACACTCTGTAAACTTTGATGTGGAGGGGTTAGGTGATGTCTGTGGCTGTGAAAGTGTTTTATAAAGTGTGTTTACTTTGATAACAATCATATGACAGATTATGCAACGCTGCTGGCATACAAATCTGTTTTCCTCTATCTTAGTGACGGTACTGGATCACTACTGCTGGCTTTTACTATCTCGTGGGGGAATTGAAGAACCATTAACTTTGATTGATTGTTTTCCCTTATGTTTTTCTGTTTTTTTTTTTTTTCAATGGATTGCATTTGGTGGTTTGGTTAGAAGTTTGAAGTAATTTTTGTTCTTCCGAAGGAGAAGTGTTTATAGAGATTCACGATGCTGTTTTTGTACTAGACAAAATGCTTATCTTTTGAAGTTTTGTATTTAGATGAAAAATATTTTAGCTGTTTCATTTTAAAGAAAATTTGTTACTGTGAGGTATATATATCCTATTACAAAGCAGAAATTGTGATAGAAACAGGATCATGGACCTAGAATATTGTTTACGCCCCCATGGCCCACTCACTCCTAAGTCACTTTCATTATTACATCATACAATAAACAATCTTGTATAACAACAGAACTATTTCTTTTGGGCAATGATAATTCTTTGACCTTGGAACATTTTTTTCACAAAATTTGACTTTCAAACTTGTATGACGTATATTTCTTGATGAATCGTCTTGGCTACCTGATGGTCGGAGATGATTAATGGATCTATACGACAAGTGATGTAATCGTCAAGAAGTGCTTACCTGTAATTACTACAGGTATATATTGTTAACAGAGCTGACATGATAATTACAGGTGTGCTACGTACTTGACAGTGACTCACAGCGAGAGTTCGGCTACCTGTTGGTTAGGGAAATTTATTTCTNGCGGCAAAATCAAAATTTAATAATGGTTTATAATGGCAATGATACTTTGAATATTACATTGTTAATAACTTGATTGGAATTATAACCCTGAGTTGACAGTTTGAAACTTTGAAAATTTTGAGCCAGACCTATCCCCAAGGGCTGTAGGGTGCGGCCCAAAGGAGTTAGTGTGCTAAAATGTCTTCATTTTCCTTGTTTAGAATCAGAGGTGCTATAAGTTTCAAATACTTTTTAGTCTTAAATCTGTATGCTAGATATTGAATAAGGTGGTTTTATTGTTTTTTTGTCACTTTGAATAATATTTCTGTTCGTGTTAAAAACAAAATCAACTCTCTGTATAAATATATCAGGTGACCGTTAAGGCCCATGGGCCTCTTGTTTTTTAACCTATATATAGTCGAGCTGGAGATTTCACAAGTCTCAGACTAGCGGCCTACCCTTATTGCCTAGCCCTATAGCCCCATAGGTATTCAACATTATAAAGACACACCTGTGATTATACAAAATTTTGTTATAGATACAGTATGCCAATAATGATTACAACAGCTTTCTAGGATTCATCCATGATGCTAGAGGTCAAAAAGGTGGAAATATTATATGACTTTTGCTGAAATTAGAAGGAACAGGAATTTATAGTTCAGTATTTCAGAATATGGGAACATTGATTGTGCTGCAGTTTTGATCACAAATGGAAAGTTCTTTTTGACGAGGATGAGTTTGAGGAAAATGTGACTGTAGAACTATTAGTCATATCTGGTGTAAACATTCAACATATATGTCAAACTGCTTCTGATTGACTGGTGTAAACATTCAACATATATGTCAAACTGCTTCTGATTGACTGGTGTACACAACATATATGTCAAACTGCTTTTGATTGACTGGTGTACACAACATATATGTCAAACTGCTTCTGATTGACTGGTGTAAACATTCAACATATATGTCAAACTGCAATCTGATTGACTGGTGTAAACATTCAACATATATGTCAAACTGCAATCTGATTGAC
>NW_018406816.1:187090-222223 GCF_002113885.1 Mizuhopecten yessoensis | reverse complement strand
GGTGGGGGTGGGGTGGGGGTTGATGGAAATGGGAGAATAAATAAAGTCAAACTTTTGGAATTTGTTGAATTCTGTTTTATTTTCAAATACGTGTAGTGCGCTTGCTTGAAGATAAGTATGAATACATCATTCAATGACTTTTAAAAGTGTAAATAAATAAAGGAAACTCAAAATGTCTGTTTAATGTCATGCAGGGCCGTATTGACATTTTAAATGAGAAAGAATGTAATTTAGAATGACACTGGTATTAACATCTTAATAAAAATGATGTAAAATTTGTAGATGCAATTCTTTTTTAAACCTAGACAGATTTCAAAGCCTGAGGTAGCTAGTAGACACACTTCTGTTATCGGTGATAAAATAGATGTTTTTAGCCTCCTCTGTTAGAGATATAGGTTAGATCTCTGGCAAATATAAGGTCATATTAATGTAGACCCCAGGAGGGGTCTGAATATTTTAAGTGTTCATCCTCGATGAAGAATATTCAGTTGGCATGCCATATGATCAGATAGAAAGCCTAGTTTGGGCGCACTTTGGGGACAAGTTCTGCCGAGAAGTTGGGATCTGTTTATCCAGTTCTCAGCATTATGTGCCCTACCTAATAATAGTGTGTGGTATTGATTACTGACTGAACGTAACGCAGCAACCATTTCCTCAGCTCTACGACGGACCGAGATGTACCACTTCCTGTCATATTGTCTGTCTGTCGTCTGCTTGTTTTTCTGTGTGACAGCGTTACCATCTACCTGTGCTAACGAGGATTACCTGTCTGCCGTTACCTATCTGTCTGTCACGTGTGTCGCCTGTCACGTCCTTATGGAATACACATCAGTTTGTTCTATCCTGTCTGGAGGAGGGGGCTATTTATAGCCTGTACAGATGGGTGACGATTCATGTAAACAAACCATGCCTGGTAAGCTACGTGCTCGTTAAGGGATGATTAAAAGATGACCGTTATGTAATACCGCAGGATAAAACAGGTATAGAAATAGATTTCATCTTTGGAGATTTTAAACATCAGTAATTATCAGACGCAACAGTTATACTGTATACATTGGATTCCTTTTAATATCACTCTTCACTTAATATCACATTTTTGTGTGAAAAACAATACATGACATTAAGAGGAATCTACAGTATAGATTTTGAGGAATTGTTGAAAGATACAGTATCGATGTTAAGATTGACAGATGAAAATGGTTTGAAATATCTTTAATCCATCTCTCATTCAGTTTTATTCAATTTGGTTCCTTTATAATCATGACCAAGTTGATGTTTTACTTTATAATCATGATCAAGATGTTTACATGTTGTCATCATGGTCAAGATAAAGTTTGCTTATTAATCAAGGTCAAGATAATGTTTACTTTTAAGTCATGATCAACGTAATGTTTACTTTATAGCATATTCTGACTGGCAATAGTTCATATATCTGAAAATAAAATTTCTTTTTTAATCAATGTAACTTAATATTGATTTTATGATCATAATGCAATCTTTAAATATGCATTATATTAAGGAAAATTCACAAATCTTTGTAACAAGCATTACATTGGCATATAACCATAAGAATACCATTATAATTTATTTTAAAATTTATTTTGAAAATTTTGTCTTCGATCAATTTTAATGTTTGTGAATAACAAGACTAGAGTATCATTTCATCATTGATTTGATGAAAAATATGTAGGTTAAAATATATGTTGTAACAAATGAGGTCATTCCACTGACATGCTTAAGAATCTCATTTTGTTAGGTATATTTTACCAGGACCAGGACCATACATATACTTTGCATGGATACCAAATGATTCTGCTAAAAAATGAAAGAGTGAACCAGAAAATTATGACTTGCATACTCTATAGATAAGGTCAGAGTTCAGAGGTCATTTGGACCAAGGGACAGGGCAGAGTCCAGAGTGAGCTGTAGATAAAGGTCAGGGTTCAGAAGAGGTCATTCAGGCCAAGGGACAGGGCAGGGTCCAGAGTGAGCTGTAGATAAAGGTCAGAGTTTAGAGGTCATTCAGGCCAAGGGACAGGGCAGGGTCCAGAATGAGCTGTAGATAAAGGTCGGGGTTCAGAAGAGGTCATTCAGGCCAGGGGACAGGGCAGGGTCTGTTGTGAACTGTAGGGATATTGATGTATATTTTAACAACTATTTAAGCAATATCATAAAAGAATATTATTTTTTATTTCAGTCATTCATTACTTTTTTAATACAAAATGGTTGGTTACAGATTTTTGTCTTCTAAGTTGTTAGTAACTAGCTTATGACTTTACGTAAGTGAGTATAGATTTAGATTGTCTTTGTAATTGCAGTTTGTAGAATAACTTGTTTGTCTGTGCACCTAGACACTATTGATTGTTGTCTAAGAAATACTGGATGACTATTTGGTGCTGTTGTTAGTTTGGTATAGACATATATGTGTGGTGGTTTTTAGGTCACCTGAGCTTTAGCTCAAGTGACCTATTGCTATCCGTTTTCGTCCGTCGTCGTCCGTCGTCCGTCGTCCGTCGTACGTCGTCCGTCGTCCGTCGTCCGTCGTCCGTCGTCCGTTAACATTTTACATTTCAAACTTAAAGTCAAGTTCTGCTGGGCCGATTGAACTGAAAGTTGGTAGGAATGATCGCCTCATGGTCCTGACAAAGTGTTGTTATTTTTCGGGTCAATCAGAAATACAATTTGGCTGCCATGGCCGCTATTTTGCTACTAAGTTCTAATAGGCCGATCTCACTTAAAATTGGTCTAGGAATGATCAGCTCATGGTCCTGACAAAGTTAAGTTAACATTATACTATTTTTTACTCAAATTGGTACATATTTCAACAACAAAAATAAATACTATAGACTCAGGTGACCGTTAAGGCCCATGGGCCTCTTGTTTTTTTCACTTCCTGAGTGCACATGACTCCTTCATTGTATTGTTGTGTGGATCTTGTAGTGTTTAGTCCCAACACAAGTGGTAACACTAGAACTGTGTCTCATTTCCTGGTCATAATGATGAATGTAATGACTTAAAAGGGTAACCGTCATTATCTATTACATAAACTGTGGGTGTATTCTGTAGAGAGGAGAAGGCATAAATGGAGGGAAGAGATTGGCAGAGACTCTCACACAATATTCCCTTCCCAAATCAAGTAATTCAACATGAAATTATGTGTTTTGGTGACTTTTTGATATATTTTATTATGAATGATAAAATTCAAAATATACTTTCAATTAAAAATGTGTTACAACCTGAAAATAGAGAAAAAAACCCATCTCTAGACAGTTAGTTTATTAGAATTTAAAGCAAGTTTCAAACAAAATATCTAAAAAGAAACCTGGTAAATTGAAAATTAAAAAAAAACACCCCCAGAGAACTGCTTGCCTGTTGTGTGTGTTTTGGTCAGACTATGAGGGCTACTGGCTTATTTCCCAGAGGAGGTCTGGCTGTGCAAAAATCGCCTACTGTATAGGCTGTATAGGTCCAGTATATACATATTTACATTGTTGATGATGGGTTCTAGCTTGATCTACACAGACATGTGTTTCAGGCATATTGATCTAGGTTTTCGCTCCAGGCCTCTGAGCTTAGGACCATGTGGACAGTCCATCTTGTCAATTTGAGACCAAATTGGTCAAGGAAATTGACCATTTACACAGAGTTTTGCATATATAGCCATCATTTATTAACAGGCTTGGGGAGGAATACATTTCCAATTGTCTTGGCTTGATTGACTGCTATAAACATTGTGAAATATACATTCATCCAGGAAATTGACTGTCCATCTGATTAACAGGAAATATACATGTATAATAGCATAGGCCACACCAAAGTAAACATATGGTGTTTGGAATTTGTTATTCAGCATAGTTGTTGTAAATCTAGTTTTTCACTTTAAATATTGCCACATTGATATGGTCGAGGAAAGCATGCAGGTGTTAACCTCACCGATGTGTCCGTCACATTTACCTTTAATAAGGAAATAAAAAGTCTCACATCAGTTTGTACATTACATTTCTGAGACAGATTTTTCAATATAAATGTATTGGAACAAATGTTGGCATTTCAAATTACAATACAAGCTTAAAGAAATGCATAACAGTGTTTATGAGAAACATTTTGCCATCCAATACTCTCACAAATTTAACTTCTTGAATTTTGACCATCGAACCTGAAAAGCAATTCCAAGCAAACTTAATTTATTATGAAAGCTGCGTATATTATTTCAATGTTATTGACAATTGACCTTTGGAACTAAAAAGCTATCTCAAGCATGCATCCATATCATGATACTCAAAGCCAGTTGTCATATTGTAGGTAAGGTAACATATCCTTAACACTTATACAATTTAAACACATGCTATATGTAACCTACCCCTTAGCTCTCGTATACTGTATAATGTAACAAGGGAGATAACTCTTAAACAAATCAGGTATGAGGTGTAAAGAAGCATATATTCTTAACTGTAAACAAATCACCGATAAAAAAGTGTAGAAGTTTCTAACCTTTACCAAAACTTGGTGAAAAAATATCATTAAGCTTGTCATACTTGATCAGAAAACACTCATTCATGTGATCCATAGAGAGCTTGTAGTCAAATATTTAAAGCCATGTTAGCTTACTGAGTTAATAATTGACTTTCTAGCTGATGTATTGGACACCTTTCTATAAAAAGTTACAGAACATTTTGCATTTGTTGCCTGACCCTACTAGATATCCTAACAACAAATTTCAACACTTTGGAAATAATTAATTTGATAATTTTACATTAAGCAAAGTAGACATGAGCATTTAGTCTCCATATGATATGTTGCATAATGTTCCAACGTTTGTGGGGCTATCTTTGTCATTACATATGTAACATATTTAGAGGAAGTAATAAGTCCAAGAAGGAGGTCAGGCACATGTGAACCGTGTGTATATGAAGGACTTCTAAAATCTTTACCAGTTGTGTCATTAGTGTCGTTTTGTAGATGGTTACCATGGTAACAGATTCTGCTCCTTGTTACGGCAAACATCTCAATAACATTGATTTGTGGTCTTTTACAAACATCAAAAAAAATAAAAACCTATCAGATTTGTAGAAACTGCTCAAAAACACTGATTTTGGTCCATGTAAGTATCCAAATCCTAGTCAGTAAACAGTTTAATCTGTGTAAACAGAACCTTGTTTAATCCCGGGTCCTGTATAAACCAGAACTTGTACCAACTGCCTCCATTAATGTATGTCACTGGAACACACATCATTTCCCAATAGAAATATTATGGGTCACTCTAGACAGTTTTCACTATGGTGATCACTAGACAGGTTTCACTGTGGTGGTCACTCTAGACAGGTTTCACTATGGTGGTCTCTAGACAGGTTTAACTATGGTGGTCACTCTAGACAGGTGTCACTATGGTGGTCACTCTAGACAGTTTTCACTATGGTGGTCACTAGACAGGGTTCACTATGGTGGTCACTCTAGACAGGTGTCACTATGGTGGTCACTCTAGACAGGTTTTACTATGGTGGTCACTAAACAGGGTTCACTATGGTGGTCACTCTAGACAGGTGTCACTATGTTGGTCACTCTAGACAGGTTTCACTCTGAATTTTGATATAATGTCGTTAAATTCATTAAAACGTTGATATATATATAATGCCCCTCATTTGTATTCATTAAAACTTTGGTATAATGCCAATTTTTGTTATAATTGTTTCATATCTCTAACATAATTCCCATTTTCGTATCAATTTGGCTTTTGTTTTCATTGATTTATTGCCAAACCCATCATAAAGCCAGAATGGAACTTTAAACTGACAAATGGTGGCAATATATAAAGGTGTTATGTTAGAGTTTGTCTATTTTTACAGGTTATACTTACACCTGTCCTCTGTTTTAATGTTTAACACAATATATGTTGTGATTGAGAGTTCAGCTGGATCATCTGGTCACTTTATAGTGATTAGGGAGGAATCAAGTCGGTCACATTTTAGAAGTGTTTGACGACCTGTCCTATTTAACCCTAGTTTGTAATTTTTGGTCAAGAACTAGCTTGATAATAGTAAAAAAGTAGGAGAAAAGTAATACAACACCACCTGTAACAAAGCCGTCTCAATCAATAAAACTCGTTCACACTGACTAAACTTCTCACGAATATTCCGGACTATTGTAGGTTTAATTAGACATCAGTGGTCAGTTAATTGATTCTTAAAGTAAAAAATCATGGGAGGCAGGTTTCCTTTAGAGCCTCATCAACTGCCCAACATAATCTTGATTTCAATTAAAAAAATGGCCGTTATTTATGCACCATGCAGAAGGGGCGACCCACTCTCATCATTACAAAAACTGATTTATTTCAGCAGCACAGCAGGGTTGTTGGTCAATGAATATTAGTTACTTTCAGACATAAATAAGTTGATTGTATCCAACCGGGATACATCACAGAAGGCCAATAACAATCATTGATGCAATCATCGTGACATGTGCTCTCACGGGGGACATTGGAAGCCAGGTGGCAGCACAGTACAGTCCATTTGTCACCTCCTGCTCAGAGGCCTTGACCTGTCAATGATCACAGTATTTGTCCACTAAAGGGCATTTTCAAAAAATAGCTTGATTCCACTGATTAACCCTTTTATCCCTATGTAACTTTATTAGACTCTACCATGCATTGATGTGGATGAGTCCATTATGGTCTAAAGTGGTGAAAAGGTTAAAATTCAGAGTGTAAAGTACATGGTAGTATATTTTGAAATGCCCATTCCAATAACTTAATAGATTTTGTACGACTAGTTAATCATGGGATTGTTTTCTATAGATGTAGTTGATTAAACTTCAAAATAGGTAAAATGACATATACCTTTGATTTCCTGCTTACCAAACCTACGTTAAAATGTTACCTTTAGTCAGTCAAATTGAAAGTACAATTTAAAAGAAAAAAGAAAACTGGAAAATTATATTTTTTTAATTCTCAAAATCTTGTCAATAATAATACATTGCTATAACCTAGCGGTCCACTTCAGTAGGAAAGTTGTAGTGTTGAAAGGTCTCTGGGAAACACTTGGTCACCACATCATGAAGGCTTTTATCGGGTTCCTTAAGCTTTCTTTTGGTGTTCTGATGGTCTCCTGTAGTTTTGAAACAAAAGCTATTAGAATAAAGGGGGGAAAATTCTAGAAATTTTCCAAACATTCTGGCATTTGGGAGTAAAATTGTGTAATGTTATTGAAGACTTTTGAGGTCTGCTGTCAAAGTCGAATGCTACCAAGCACGAGATGAGACCAGTTCTAAGGCAATGTGGCTGGGGATCTGCTGGCTAGGCAATTTTCTGTAATGCATCTTTGGCTGGTCTGTGAAAATATTATGCAATTCTCGTCCCAACACATCATTACAGCAGCCGAAACAGCATATCAACATTTCTGCATTCGTAGAGGCAATTTTAATGTCACAAAAACTGGTCTTGTTGTGTTTGAATACATAAATAATGTTTATAAGTAATGCTGAAAGTAGCATTGTTTTGTTTTTATGAAAATATGGATCTAGAAACAATATGTCTTCGGATGTATATAATATATGTTTGATGGAGATATCACCTGTCTTATAAGATGTAAATAACATCTGTCTGATGTAGATATCACCTGTCTTGTGATGTAAATAACATCTGTTTGATGTAGATATCACCTGTTTTATGATGTAAGTAACATTTGTCTGATGTAGATGTCACCTGTATATGATGTCAATAACATCTGTTTAGTTTAGATATCACCTGTCTTATTATGTAAATAACATCTGTCCTGATGTAGATATCACATGTCTTATGATGTAGATATCACATGTCTTATGATGTATATAATACCTGTTTGATGTAGATATCACATGCCTTATGATGTAAGTAACATCTGTTTGATGTAGATATCACATGCCTTATGATGTAAGTAGCATCTGTCTTATGTAGATATCACATGCCTTATGATGTAAGTAACATCTGTTTGATGTAGATATCACATGTCTTATGATGTAAGTAACATCTGTTTGATGTAGATAACACCTGTCTTAGGATGGAAGGGATGTCAATATAATGAAATCTACGGGCACCTGTCCATATTCAATGTTTTACTAGAAATCTAGGGTTCATGGTTCAGATGATATCGACTATGGCCATAAATACTACCCTCACTTCATATAGAGTGGCTTGTTTATGTCTGTAGATGTGTAGAAAGTCTGTGTGTAGGTGAACGACCGATCAATCAATAGTAAGGAACTCATGTCTCCCAGGAAACAGTCTTGGCTTGTATTTGTTAAAAGGTGATACAGGTTGCATTCTAGGAAAACGGGGAACATTTTTCAAAACACAACTAAAACACTATGTGTTATTTTCTGTTGATTTTGTACTGTAGACATAAAGCAACATAACACAAATTGGAATATAAAGATTATTTGTGTTATCAAAGGTCTGTCCAGACATCTCTCTGAATATTCAACAAAACCTTGGGCCATTATCTTGAAATGTGGGGGAAATAATGTTCTGCAGAATATTTAACAGAATGGTGACTACCATCTGGTCATGCATTATGTATAGGGGAGGTAACTCTCCTTTAATGATTGATTACAGCTGGAGCCATGTCGACCACTGATGGTATGCAGTGATAAAGTAGTCTGACAGACTGACCACTGTAATAGAAAATTAAATATTGATCCTACTTTTGTGTCTGTGGGACAAAGATGTGACCGTCAGGATTAGAGATGGATGCCTGGCCTTTCAAGACTGACTGACTGGCCATGAGCTTGACCAGAAAGAAATGATAAATTAACTGACCACTGATACCAAATCTTCAGTTTGTTCAAAGAACATTGACCATTAACCTAAATGTCACTGATATGTTTGTCAGGTAGTGACTATTCATGGTAACATACTGTCTATCTCAGTTTGTCCATACCGCATAAAGTATCAGCATAAGACCTACTGTCCATCTTTACTAGGCAGAAGTCGGAATAAGACCGGTCTTCTGTCCGTCGGTCCATCTTGACAAAGCACTGTTCAGATTCACTTGTGGAGACCATTTACTGCTACATTTCAAAATAAATAGCAGCATTATAATTCTGCGGTTAAATTCGGTCATTAAATCAGTTTAATCTTGTAGTTGTATTGTGTCACTATTGACAGTTCACCTGAGTGTATGTATCTGAGCGTCAATGTGAGGCCGCAATTGTCAGATTGTGGGAGGTTTACTGGTAAAATAAAACATTTATTCATATAAATGTATGACAGCGGTCAATTTTGTTCCACAGTAAGTTGTTGAAATGTATTGTGATAAAGAATCAAAGGTCAGTTGGTTGTATGCAAAGCTATAAATGACCACCTAAATAAGGCAGTAAATGGTCAGTTAGCTAAAGGATGAGGAGGTCATTTGAGGTCAGCTACTGACCTAGCCTTTCAGTTATTAGTGGCCGCTGCTCAGGAAATATATAGAGCAGGATTAAAGCCCTCGGTCGGCCACTGTAGATTCCAAGATCACATATTAACCGTTCATTTGTGGAGGGATCGACAGAGAAGCAACTAGGTGATGAATGAACACGATGGTAAATTTCACCCAATAATATAGCATCCGTCACATCGGGCCTCCCCAGGAAGTACGGAAGGGCTTTGTTTTCCACCAAGACATCGACGTTATCGACTGATGCACTCTATTCTATTGATCTATCATGGCTATAGCTGTGTGGTCTAAACATCTAATGCCGACTGGAATTTCATCGGCTGTGTCACCATAGAACTGAAGCTGTTACAGTGTGTGACTCTATGTTCCTGTTATTCCGTAGGCACTGCACAGAATTTGATGTTGTGTTTTCGTCCTCTGCGTTGGAATTTGCTTCGTACCGTGCCGGCGTAAAGTCCTTAACCGTTGATTATTCTGTTGTGGATGTTTTGCCAAATATTGGATTTTAACAAGTGCACCACAACATCGTTGGTATTTATGTGTAGCGTGAGGGGGCAGATCTGGTATGGCGTACTGCTGGAGGTAAAGCTGTGATCAGTGTAAGTTTTAATTAACCTAATATCAAGGGCGTTCTGCGCCGGAGATTTGATGGCACAGTTTGAAATTTAAAGGGGTGTTTGTTTCGTTTTAATCAACACTTGTGACAGTTTGAAAACAATTTGGTTGATGTGTTCGGTAGTTAATCAGTGTACGAGTGTGTTGGTATTTTTTCTTGCGGCCTAGTTATTTTGGAGTATATTGTTACACAGGTGCTGTGTATAAGGTTTCGTTGAGGTGGTTAACTCTGATTGCTATGTATATCGGACTGATTGAAATTGATTTTGCCTATAGGTATTTCTGTCATGTAATCTGAAATTGACAGTTTTATATTTTTATCTTAAAATTTCTGCTATATTCTAATGAAATCTTGAGAATGATGAAAAGGACAATGGTTTGCTTTTTTGTAGAATTTTGCTTTATCTGTTTCAAAGGTCAACATCATTTTAAAGACTTATGATGCAAAATCTATAAAGACCGCTTGTTGCATTGATAACCTTGACCTATTTACTCTACATCAGCCAAATGACCTAATTTGACCTACCGACACACGAAAAGAGACACTTGTGTTACCTGTCTACACACTAGGTGTCGCGTTTGGTGGTCATCAATATAAATAATATTGTGATGAGGGCATCCCATACAAACACTCATAAATTTATCTCCAAATATTTATGAAGAATTATGGAGGTAATTATATGTATTTTACTATAAATCGAAATAAAATCTAATTGTAGATAGAAAAATAAATGATTTCGTAACCAAAATTAATCCCTATTGGGGACCCGCGATATAAAGCATGTATTTTGAAGACGATGAAATGCATCATTGGTGAACACAAGCCAATGTCTCGGTCATAATCAGCTGTCATTTATTCATAATGAAGCGAAAATGAAGGTGTGTGTCTATTTACAATGACATACAACAAAAACAACATTGGTTCACGGGTACCTATTTATTTCCTACAGTAGTTACATGTCATCTTAAAATACATTGATACTCTGCCATTTTGTTATATGTGTGGGGACGAGTCTAGTAAAGATATCCGGAATCGATTGCGGACCGGAGTTGCTGTACGGAAAGTGTAAAGAGAAAGGCTGATTTTCTGTCTATATAATAAACATACAACCCTACTCATAGTTCTATGTAAGTGATGAAACCTTTAACAGATGTATAAGTCCAATGTTTTACACTCAAGTTTGAAAACGAACCAGTGAGGCTATTTCAGAAAAGCCACCATTGTTTCACAGATTTAGTCTGTATAGCTTATTTTTACGTGTCACATTAAGGGTGCCATGTGTTCTACCTTATGATGTTAAAAAGAGTTAACATAATATAATGGAAATTAATTACAAGCAATACTTACAAATACATGATATTAAATAAATAGTCACATTAAGCAGTGTAATATTTTAAAAAATGTTGGTAAAATATGGTACTTGCTAGATGTCATTTAAAAAAATCATTAGCCATAATATCTTAAACTATATGTAAAAATGATAATTCCTTTAAACTTTGACCTTTATGCCATCAAGATCAGTATAGATAATGAGATATTAAGGATAAAAATCTTGTCCGTATTAGGAAATGTCTGTACTGAAGATTTTGCTATCAAAGAGCCATGAGTGGTGAATCGATTGCTATATATCTACAGTTAATACAGCCCTGAAATAGATCGTAATTGGTGTCAAGGAATTGTTCAACCTTAATGTGCCATTGATTAAGAAGTTATCTTCGACACTACAATGAAGATTATTGATTTAACAGACAGCCATGTATATATAAGATGTGGCATGAGGAAGCATTAGATGACTTTGTTCCAAAAGAAGTTTTATGTTTAAATCATAGGTTGAGTCTGGCATATTTCAAATAATAAAAATGAAGATAAAATATAAAACTATAAAAAATCTTCACAGTGAAAACTGATTTTCATTGGATTTTTCAATGAAATTTTTTTGTACGTTAAAACTACTCGCAGTGTAATGTTTTCACTGAATGCTGTATAATTGAGAAAAAGTGTGTCTCTCCAGACAGGTTTCACAGTAGAAAGTAACGGAATGTTGAGGAATTTTTTTCTGAAGCAACACCTGTCATACCCCCTGTCTATAACCACCACCTGTCTATAACTGCCACCTGTCTAACATAATGACCTGTTTATAACTAGCACATGTCTATAGCAACCATACGTCTATAACTACCACCTGTCTAAAACAATGACCTGTCTATAACTACCACCTGTCTTACACAATGACCTGTCTATAACTAGCACCTGTCTATAGCAACCATATGTATATAACTACCACCTGTCTATAACAACCAACTTTCTAGAACTGTCACCTGCATATAGCAACCACTTTTCTATAACTACTACCTGTCTAAAACAATGACCTGTCTATAACTACCACCTGTTTATAACTACCCCCTGTTTGTAATACCACCTGTCTATAACTACCACCTGTTTATAAATACCACCTGTCTATAACTACCACCTGTTTATAACTACCCCTTGTTTGTAATACCACCTGTCTAATTAACTACCACCTGTTTATAAATACTACCTGTTTGTAATACCACCTGTCTATAACTACTTCCTGTCTGTGACAATAACCTGTTTATAACAATGACCTGTCTAAATCTACCAACCTGAAGATTTTTTTTAGAATTATTTTTTAGAAACGACCTGTTATTTAATGATTAATTTTATTACTCACTAAGCTGTTTAGCTCTACATTTGTCTCCCCTTTAATTAAATGTATTGAACTTTTACAGATGATACAAGGCTGGAAAACTATTAATCTATCTGCTTGGTCTATAAGACTTTAGGTAAAAAGCTGAAGTTTGATATGTTTTGTAGACACAGGGGAAATGCTTGTTTCGATTATCTGGTAGATTACACGAGGACGGGTTATAAGTAACCGAATGTCAGACACCCTCAAACATGGCTTAGAAGATTTCACGTCGGGAAAATTCTTCCGAAGAAATGCAAATATTGCTGTCTGTCTGGGTAATATGGGACTGTTTAGTCATTTGGTCGGCTGTTTTATTAGAATGCCCAGAGAAATTTCTGATGGCCAAAGATTCAAATTGAACATGAAGTACATTGCTCGACAATTAATTTTATCACATAATGTACTGTGCTATCCAGTGATTATATTTATTTGCATATTAACTAATGTAATATGAGACCTATCAGCCCTGTGATTGGTTTTAAATTTCAATTGTTTCAATTGTGACGTCACGCCTTGGACAAGTACATGACGTCACATACACACTCACTGGGGTCAAAATGGCATCTTTTCACATTTCAAGGTTGCATGAAAATTGTTGTTTTACAGGAATAAATGCCACAAATCTTGATAATTTGATAAAAGGGATCTTGCACTCGTTTTCTTTTCACATGAAATTTATGAAACTCGTCACAAAACTTTCATTTTATCTCACCAGAGGCTCGCTAAAATGGAAAATTCTTAGACTCGTTTCATAAATCTCTTATGAAATGGAAACTCATGTAAGATCCTATATGTGCTTGTTTATCTAAATTTGTCTTGACATTTAGTTTTAATTTTCATTAGCTCAATGGAACATAAAGATCGAATGGGAATGATTTGCAGGTGATTTTTGGTTGGCGGTTCATTTGTTTGAGATATTCGGATGTACATTTATCGATACATGATTTTTCCATGATCCCTCTCAGGGCGGCAGTTTTGGAATGGTCCTAAGTAGACACTGGACATCCTCTTTAAAGCCAAATTCTAGAGATCAAAACATCATGTAAAGAAATTTACAGTTCATACTTTAACCAGTGGTATGAAAGATGTAAAGTGTAAAAAAAACTNCCCCCCAATCCCTCTCCCAAGGAATCCTGTATCTGATAAATTTTATTTTTTTTTAAATCCGTGTCAATTCATCAACATTACTGCGACGTCTTTTTTTTTAGGTCAGACACATGATTATATTTTTGAAAAGTCATAAAAAATCCAGATGTGAGATACTTTGTTCGAATTACAGCTTCACAATGGGTTTTGTTCCCAAAGAAGACGTGCTGGTCTCCGAGGGTCCATATACTGTGGATTTTGCTGATTTTATGCAGTCTGATCGTAACGACACTCCTAGTCAAAATCAATAGCTGTCTATGTTAACTGTTACAACACAGGATTACACCGCAAAGTTTAATAGTTTAAAATTTCGTGAGATTTTGTTGTTTCTTAATGCTTTCGTTGTGTCTCTAGGTAATTGTTAGTATGGGGTGCTGCATGATTTCTGGCTATTTAACAAAGCTATGATTAAAAGGGGTTTATATAGAGGGGTTTATGTAGAGGTTTTTTTGTAGAGGGTTTATATAGAGGGGTTTGTGTAGAGGGGTATTGTGTAGAGAGTTTCTATATAGAAGGGTTTTGTGTAGAGTTGTTTTGTGTAGAGTGGTTTTGTGTAGAGGGGTTTGATATAGAAGGGTTTTGTGTAGAGTTATTTTGTGTAGAGTGGTTTTGTATAGAGGGGTTTTGTGTAGAGGGGTTTTATATAGAAGGATTTTGTGTAGAGGGGTTTTGTGTAGAGGGGTATTGTGTAGAAGGGTTTTGTGTAGAAATCGCCTACTCAGCAGAACTGATGAAGAGTGGTGAGAATCTTATTGGCTATCACCCTGTTATCAGTACAAGCAGCCATTGATTATGGACCAATGCCATTTCATTCTCCTATACAGCCATTCCATACATCCTACCATACAATCATAGCTAGACTGGCCTCCGTCTCTAGAATATGGAATAATTAAGAAACAAAAACGTAAACGCTAATAATTTTGATCACTTGGATGTCTGATTCCTAAGTTCTAAACTAGGGGGAGATATGCTAGTAGTAAAATGCAGTCGAGAAATTCTTCATAAAAACTTAAGGGCTGGTAGCCAGTCTAAATCATACCATACAATCCCATACAACCCTACAGACTAGAGTTGTAGGTGGACTCCAGTGACTCGTCGGACAAACCTAGGCTCTGGGAATTGTTCTCTACCTCTGATTTCACTGGCCATCATTTACATACAATCACGACATAATTATATGGCATTGACTGTCTTATTGCAGTATCTGCTAAGATGGACTATTAAAAGGATTCAGATTATCACCCATCATGTTATGTCTGGTTACCAATTCCAAACACACTTTTTAGTTGTGTAATGTGATCCATGTGAAAAAGTCATGTAATAAAATGTTGGTACCAAAGATATGGCCAAACTCTACATTTATTGACTTTTGGTGATATTGATACATCATTTTATTTACCCAAGAAATATTCATTGTAACTGATGATACTGGTTGTACCCTGTAGGTGAATGCTATGCCCTGTAGGTGTATGCTATGCCCTGTGGGTGTATGCTATGTCTTGTAGGTGTATGCTATGCCTTGTAGGTGTATGCTATGCCATACCTTGTAGGTGTATGCTATGCCTTGTAGGTGTATGCTATGCCCTGTAGGTATATGCTATGCCTTGTAGGTGTATGCTATGCCTTGTAGGTGTATGCTATACCCTGTAGGTATATGCTATGCCCTGTAGGTGTATGCTATGCCCTGTAGGTGTATGCTATGCCGTGTAGGTGCATGCTATGCCTTGTAGGTGTATGCTATGCCATGTAGGTGTATGATATGCCCTGTAGGTATATGCTATGCCTTGTAGGTGTATGCTTTGCCTTGTAGGTGTATGCTATGCCCTGTAGGTATATGCTATGCCCTGTAGGTGTATGCTATGCCCTGTAGGTGTATGCTATGCCTTGTAGGTGTATGCTATGCCATACCTTGTAGGTGTACGCTATGCCTTGTAGGTGTATGCTATGCCATGTAGGTGTATGATATGCACTGTAGGTATATGCTATGCCTTGTAGGTGTATGCTTTGCCTAGTAGGTGTATGCTATGCCCTGTAGGTATATGCTATGCCTTGTAGGTGTATGCTATACCCTGTAGGTATATGCTATGCCCTGTAGGTATATTATGTGCCCTGGAGGTGTATGCTATGCCCTGTAGGTATATTATGAACCCTGTAGGGGTATGCTATGCCCTGTAGGTATATTATGTACCTTGTAGGTGTATGCTATGCCCTGTAGGTGTATGCTTTGCCTTGTAGGTGTATGCTATGCCCTGTAGGTGTATGCTATGCCGTGTAGGTGTATGCTATGCCGTGTAGGTGCCTGCTATGCCTTGTAGGTGTATGCTATGCCCTGTAGGTATATTATGTTCCCTGTAGGTGTATGCTATGCCCTGTAGGTGTATGCTATGCCGTGTAGGTGTATGCTATGCCGTGTAGGTGCCTGCTATGCCTTGTAGGTGTATGCTATGCCATACCTTGTAGGTGTACGCTATGCCTTGTAGGTGTATGCTATGCCATGCCTTGTAGGTGTATGCTATGCCTTGTAGGTGTATGCTATGGCCTGTAGGTATATGCTATGCCCTGTAGGTATATTATGTACCCTGTAGGGGTATGCTATGCCCTGTAGGTATATTATGTTCCCTGTAGGTGTATGCTATGCCCTGTAGGGGTATGCTATGCCGTGTAGGTGCATGCTATGCCTTGTAGGTGTATGCTATGCCATGTAGGTGTATGATATGCACTGTAGGTATATGCTATGCCTTGTAGGTGTATGCTTTGCCTAGTAGGTGTATGCTATGCCCTGTAGGTATATTATGTTCCCTGTAGGTGTATGCTATGCCCTGTAGGTGTATGATATGCCCTGTAGGTATATGCTATGCCTTGTAGGTGTATGCTTTGCCTAGTAGGTGTATGCTATGCCCTGTAGGTATATTATGTACCCTGTAGGTATATTATGTGCTCTGTAGGTATATTATGTACACTGTAGGTGTATGCTATGCCCTGCAAGTGATAAAGGCACACTGTAAAATGGCATATTTTAGTCTTATGTCCAATATACAATATAGGGTGGTGTATATGGTGTTACTATCTACGTCTAAAACATTTCGACAGTTAAGGTTTAGTGTTTAGGTCAGTTATGGACTAATTACTATAGTTACCTGGTAACATCACATACAAGTGCTCGTCCAACAGTACAGTCATAAAAATGGTCCAATCACACAGAAGGAGGTCAATGTTGACTCTAAATTGAAATTAAACAAATGACACAAGGTTATTCGAAATGTTTGGTAAGAATCCCAGAAATCTACACCTCAAATTTAATTATGGAGACAAACACAAAGTTGATGTCTTGCGCATGCATTTTGGAATCAGTGACCAGACTCATACAACTAAGGCTGGTCATGTGACCTAGCAGAAAATTGAACCCCAGACCAATTCATCAAAACACAATTTCATTCAGATTAAAAGCCCATCTTTCACACGTGGGGTGTCCATGCCAGGGACAGACAGATGGCTTCAGTGGGAATTTGGTAGTAAGAGATTAATCGATGGAATTGTAATTAATTTGTAGTCCCTTGATTTGCGCGGGATCTTATATGTAAGTACTTCAATGTAATACAGGAAAATGAAAACAAAAGTAAAATGATTAACAGTCTTAGTCTTTATCATTTAATGATTTGGTACTGAAATGGTGATATAAAACTCCTGTTTGACTTAGTAAGACATTATAAGATTTTGTACCACTATTTAAAACCTCCCTGTATGACTCATATATCCTTTATTTTAAATAACAAAAATAGATTAAGAAAATCATATTAATTAACATTGAAAAAATTGTAAGGTATGACCTTTGATGATGGTTACTTCCTATTCAAAGTGTTATAACTTTCACTTCAGTTGATAGTCTGTCAAAAGTCGCTCAGTTGATAGTCTGTCAAAAGTCGCTCAGTTGATAGTCTGTCAAAAGTCGCTCAGTTGATAGTCTGTCAAAAGTCGGGATGAAAAGGACTGCTGACGAGAGTGTATAGAAGTGACATAGCCATTCAAGAGGTTTAAGATATTTGTTTTCTTTAATTTTGTTTGGATGGCGTGCTTTACCAAGGAATTTTGTTTCATGTTATTGCAGTTGAATGGAATTCTGTAATAATTTGTGTATTGTTTGGTGGAGATATTTTTAAGTGCTCCCCTTCCTCGTGGCTCCCTCCCCTTCCTCGTGGCTCCCTCCCCCTCCACCTGGCTCCCTCCCCTTCCTCGTGGCTCCCCCCCCCTTCCTCGTGGCTTCCTCCCCTTCCTCGTGGCTCCCTCCCCATCCACCTGGCTCCCCCCTCCCCTTCATCCTGGCTCCCTCCCCTTCCTCGTGGCTCCCTCCCCCTCCTCCTGGCTCCCTCCCCTTCCTTGTGGCTCCCCTTAATTCTCCACATCCTTCCTCATGTCTGCTGTTAGAGATGAATAAATATACTACATCAACACTGTCCAAGTTGAAAAAGAGTTTAGGATTACCTCCCTTGTTTGTTCAAGGTTATCCTGATATTTTTTGTTTATTTGATGATATGTTGTGAACTTGACATGTCTATTTAGCTTAGTTTTGACAAAGGTTAAAGGTCAGCTGGATTAAGTTAAGACTTTTGGATAACATGGGTTTAGTTGTCAATACACACACAGGCCTGTGCTACCAAAATTAAGGTCACAACAATGCATTAAGTTCCAAATCACATAAAACCTTCTCCAGACTGAAACTTTAGATTTACTTAACAGTGTTCGGTTAAATGTAATAGATATGTGACAAAGGCAGTGTTATATGTATCACTCAAGGTCATTTCTCAAAGATCAAGGTCATAGCAAGGGGTCAAAGGTCAAAAACTGCAATACATTCTGAACAATATTTGTTAAAGATCTTCATATATATGTGTCCTGTATAACAAATGTATGTATTCGAAACATATATATCTGTATCCCTGAGGTCAATTCACAGGGGCCAAAGGGTATATTACTGCAGTACTTGTTTGGATAATAATATATATATATATAAAGATCTGAATATTATATGAAAAAAACTTGATGAGTTTATATCAATTATAACTTTTGTAAATGGTGCAGTGGTAGTCAATGGTGTCTGTAGCTGGATTGGACTTGTTGATAGGCATCATGTTGAAAAATTGTGTTTCACCTATCAGTTAAAGGTACTCAAGGTAAAGATGGTGTGTCACCTATCAGTTAAAGGTACTCAAGGTAAAGATAGTGTGTCACCTATCAGTTAAAGGTACTCAAGGTAAAGATGGTGTACATGTGTCACCTATCAGTTTAAGGTACGCAAGCTAAAGATGGTGTGTCACCTATCAGTTTAAGGTACTCAAGATAAACATGGTGTGTCACCTATCAGTTTAAGGTACTCAAGGTAAAGATGGTGTTTCACCTATCAGTTTAAGGTACTCAGGGTAAAGATGGTGTGTCATCTATCAGTTTGGGTTACTTGTGGTAAATTTGGTGTGTCGCCTAAAATTTGAGTTAATTACGGTCAAGATGGTGTGTCACATACCAGTTTGAGGTATTGAAAGTAAAGATGGTGTGTCACCTAACAGTTTGAGGTATTGAAAGTAAAGATGGTGTGTCACCTAACAGTTTGAGGTACTCAAGGTAAAGATGGTGTGTCACCTAACAGTTTGAGGTACTCAAGGTAAAGATGGTTTGTCACCTATCAGTTTGAGGTACTCAAGGTAAAGATGGTTTGTCACCTATCAGTTTGAGGTACTTGAGGTAAATATGGTGCATTGCCTAAAATTTGAGTTACTTATGGTCAAGATGGTGTGTCACGTATCAGTTTGAGGTATTGAAAGTAAAGATGTTGTCTCGCCTAACAGTTTGAGTTACTTGAGGTAAATAAATATGGTGTGTCATGTATTAGTTTGTCGTACTGAAGGTAAAGATGTTGTCTCGCCTAACAGTTTGAGTTACTTGAGGTAAATATGGTGTGTCATGTATTAGTTTGAGGTACTGAAGGTAAAGATGGTGTGTCGCCTAACAGTTTGTGGTACTGAAGGTACAGACATGTTACCTATGGTAAAGATGTTGCATCACGTATCAGTTTGATGGTTTTCCTGTGTTGAATCCTGCTTATGTTGTTTGACCATCTTTCTTTCACGAGGAAAAACATAATTTGAACTGCACAAATGTCAGTAGGAAGTAATGATTTTATGACTTTATGGAATTCAAACAAGTCCCTTATAAACATTTAAAGGAAACCTTAATTTGTAATCTGGAAAAAGGTGGGGATGAGGATTTCACTTAAAGTATTATGTTCAGAACTGTCTGTGTAATCGGTGATCACAACTCATAGTTTGGAAGGAAAATCAGTTAATCACAGTTTTGCAGTCATGTGTACTTTATAGGAAAATCACAAATGGCGACTTGATGTAATGTTGTGATGATAGTAACGCCCTCACTCCTAAGCGAGCAGGGTTTTATGGACACGACCAGAGAAGATAGGACGATTGCTACAGATGTCGTTTCTCATGGATGAGTAATTGAGGGAAGTGAGTGATACAATCTGTCTATCAGTATATAATACAATGTTTATGAGATCCATGGGACAATATAACGTTCGCCTATTTAGGCTCCATCGCAGGAGCATTTTTCTGAACGGATGTTGTCACCATTATTCTATTCTATGGGAGTATGTTCAGTAAAATAAGTTTTTACTGCGTGGAAACTCCGAGACGATTCATCATCTGTATGAAGTTGATGATTACAAGGTTGGGTGGTCTGGTTTGTTTCTTCAAGTTGAATTTGCATAAATAAAATGTTGTGTAAAAATAAAATTACATTCCAAAAGAAAATGTTCGATTCAAGAGTAATCTAATTCATTAGTGTTAGGAAATTAGCTTTCAGTAGCAGAAATTTTACTTTGATGGTTTTATGCTCATTTTCTTTTTGGCTATTGTGATGTTAAAAATATTTTAACAAATATGAAAATGTTTACTTCGGGTAATGCATAAGTTAGAGTTTCAAATTAAAAATCAAATTCAAATGAAATTGTGATACAAATTACAGTTTTTGGGAAAAAATCTGAGATATTTATTGGTGCCCAAACGAGAATGCCCGAAGTTATGGTTGCCATGGTTACTCATTCCATTGCTTTGCAGCCTTGGACACATGGCTTCTAACTTGTCCTAAGGGGACAAATTGTGAAGGAACGACATGTGAATGGCAGTAAAACTGGATCATTAGGGAACCTCTGGTAGCCCTTTGGAGGGTCGTTTCCTACTATTGCCACACTTAGTGTATTGTCATCAGCTGTGAAGTAAGCCCTTATGGACCACAAGAGAGGGTCCCTACCCTGTTATGTTGTCTGATTTGATTACCAAAAAACGGAACACTTGAGTTTTCATGTGTTGTCTGACATGCCTGGTATTATCTCCATCTGTCTTATAGACTTTCTCGTCACACTTTCTCGTCAGTATGGTAGTGCTGAGTTTTGTGCTTAGCAATTATCTCACTCACAGTGTATGTTAAATTAAGAAGAATTTGCAGTTAACTATAAATTACTTCCAGATGAACTACTTGACTAAAAGTTTTCTTCAGACTCCCCTCCCCCACCCCTACCCACACATGCAATTCCTCCTAGCCCCTCCTTCACAATTCCACTCTTTGGAATAAACTCATCTCTTCTTGAAATACCCAACTCTTATCAGTGCACTGCCCCATCCATTGATTAGGGCATTTCCATTCACTAGGTTAGGGGTGGTTTGCATGACAGACAATAACAAATAAATGACAATTCCTTGAATCATGTGACATATAGGATTGTTTCCGCAGCAGCATTGCCTCGCCTGTCATTGGGAGGAATGTAGCTGAACAGTGAGCTGAAATCTTGGATATTCCGATGTGCCAACTATTCTGTGGATGGTACCGAGTGATATTGTCACTTTCAATTACCCACTGTTTGAACAGGACATCAACAGTTGGAAACCCAGAAATGGAAGGACTCGAGGGAGAAATATGCCTTCCGGAGTCTTACCGTAAATTGTGAGCTAACCTTTGGGCTTCTTTGTCTGAAACAGCAGATTGACAGAACATTTAAGCACTTATGTAGATGTCATTTATGTAGCTTTCTGTCCTTATAAGGAAAGGTTTGGTAGACAGGCGTTGTTTCAAGGTCAGACACTCATTGTTTCAAGGTCAGTGATCAGATACAAAAGGTATATTCGGTTGTTACTGCCTGATGTCTGTTTGGTCATGTGACTATATATATATATACTATGAAAATTGCTAATGTTTATAGCATATCAATAATGTCATCTACTCTGCAAATTAATGAGTGAATCTTAGGCTGGGTTTCTGACTTACACCTAAAAATTAAAAAATAGCAAATAATTTTGGATAGAGAAGGTTGATCTTAATATCTGATGAAGTAAAAGAAATGCATACATGACAGATGATAGAAAAGAAAAAGAGAGAGTGTTGGGGGTTAGGGAGGATGAAGAGAGAAAAAGATAGTGTTGGGGTTAGGGGGGAAGAAGGATGATAGAGAGGGGCTTGGGGGTAAGGGGGGGGGAGGGGGGGGATATAGAGGAATTGGGGGTTAGGTTGGATGAATGATGGTATAGAGGGACTAGGGGTTAGTTAGGATGAATGATGATATAGAGGGACTGGGGGGTAGGTTGGATGAATGATGGTATAGAGGGACTGGTGGTTAGGTTGGATGAATGATGATATAGACCCACTGGGGGTTAGGTTGGATGAATGATGGGATAGAGGGACTAGGGGTTAGTTTGGATAAATGATGATATAGAGGGACTGGGGGGTAGGTTGGATGAATGATGGTATAGAGGGACTGGGGGTTAGGTTGGATGAATGATGGTATAGAGGGACTAGGGGTTAGTTTGGATGAATGATGATATAGAGGGACTGGGGGTTAGGGGGTGGAGGGTGATAGAGAGGGACTGGGAGTTAGGGAGTGGAGGGTGATAGAGAGGGGGTGATATTTTGTCTATGGGAAACCTGAGAGGTTAGACTTAAGTTTTTTGTTAGAAGAACTCGTAAATTAATTGTTTATTAAAACACAGAACTTATTTTTTAGAATATTCATGATAGACTATTAGAATAGCACCCATAGTCTCTCTACCGCTGTAAATGAACATGTACTTTGCTTTTCACATGAAGTAACTGTCCTTATCAAGACCACAATTTTTCCTTCACGTTTTATTTAATTGCTTGAAAGTATTCAATTAAGACAAAATCTGTCAAAATCCATTGCATTTGATAGCAGTACTGATCTTGTCTTGTAAAATTGATATTTTTCCTGACAGTAATTGTTCTGAAGCCATATTAGAATCATAATCCTCAGGCTATGCTGTGCTGGCACTGATATGCGAAATATTCATTTGCTCAGAGCTTGCTAGATTAAGAAAAAAAAATAAGCATCAAAATGCTATTTGGGACATTTCACAACTATTTTCATTGAGAATACAAAAAATAACACATTCAAAAAGTTGCTACCTTTTAACAAAAGGTATTAAAATACCCATGTAAGATAGGAAAAAGCATTAAAAGAAAGCATGTTAAAATACTAAAATTGTTAAATTACCCATGTTAGAAGGCAAAACACAATTAAATATCCGGATTAAGAAAGACAAATTTTTATTTGAAACATGGTGTGTAAACTATCTCTTTTCTGCAGCGAATATTATCAGGAGCCAAAATTGTTCTAACTGGATTCAGGTCTTAAAAAATTAAAATAAATATCGACATCAGTAGTAAAGTGTTTCAGTTCGATTGGAAAACATTATTCTATACATCTGGCAGGTGAAATCATGTGTTTGTATGTAACTTTCGGGAGTGGTTGTACTATACCTTATCATGTATTGGTTCACAAAGTCTTAGCTCATCAGGACCAAATACTATTATTCATAACATTGCGTATTTCCATGCAGAGTAAAATTGATTGTGTTACAAAATGGTTATCGTCATATTCCGACGTTACGTGGAATAATCAGCTTTAACAGATAACACTCATCAAATCGGTTATTGGACAAATCACAGTATTCAATAAAGGAATTGAAGTTTGTCCAATCTGATGTTGGTCGTGTGATCTGTCGATTTGTGATCCTGAGATGGTGGTGACAGTTTAAATGGCGAGATGGATTTCATGGAGAGCATCAGTTTAAATCTGTGAGGTGAGATAAGAGGTTTGTTGCAGACTTGAATTAGTTTTGCTGAATCGAAAATAAACAAATACATGTGGAATAAGAATAGAAATTAACAGAAAAAATGCAAGAAAAGTACTGACATGTAGGAGAAAAAACCCATAAAAAAAAGACAATGCAGAAGTATAATAAAAGGATATACTTCATAAATGCATAGAAGAAACTAGGCCATTCCTCGGAGGAAGGACTGTGGAGTGAGAGGAATTCAGAAGTCACTGTAATGAGATATTTAAAACTAATATTTCCAGTAGATTTCTGTTGCAATAAATCACCTATGCTATTAGATTGATAGTAGGAATTACTCTATGTCGTCATTTGTCCCCCCCTGGTGGGCATTTCACTGTGTAGTACTAATTTCAGCCTGATGTCGATTTCACTAGAGTACAACATGAATTATTGTCAAATTCATTTTAGCTATAGTAAGAAGTGCAATTTTCGTTTCGGTGTTTGAAATGAATGATTTCCTGACAAACAGACAGTGTTATTTGATTACTCATTGGAATTTTCAATTTAATTTCGTTTCCATTTGGTTTCAAAGGTTAAAATCCATTCAATTTTAAACTTTAGGTTCCCATTTGAAGTTTCAAGTTCCCTCCAGGTTTAAATTCTCAATTGTCAACATCTATGACAAATGGCTTTGAAGGTCATGTCATAAAAAAATGTCAAATAGCTGACGACAATATATATATATATATATATGTTTGAGCTTCTCCTATAGTGATTTGTTTTTGTTTTTTTTCAAGCTGAAACCTCTCAGTTTTTGAATCAGATTTACAGGAATTGGAATATTTTGTTTGGTAAAGTCAAGGAAAGAGTTTGTTTAAATGATAGTTATATAGCACTTAGGGTCTTCAAAAAATTCAGAAAATAGGTCTTGTATACTTTCAGAAAATTTCAGAGATAAAATCATCAAATCAAACACTCTTTTCTAAGGCCAAAGAAACATATACATCTGTTATGTTAAATGATATTGATGTAAAAGTCAGCTTTCTTGGTATATTCCTTGATAAAATAGTCAGGTAGATTGAAAAAAAGTAAGGTGGATTGATAACATAGTCAGGTTGATTAATACAATAGTCAGGTGTGTTGATACAATAATCAGGTGGATTGATACAATAGTCAGGTGGGTTGATACAATAGTCAGGTGGATTAATACAATAGTCAGGTGGGTTGATACAATAGTCAGGTGGATTAATACAATAGTCAGGTGGGTTGATACAATAGTCAGGTGGATTAATACAATAGTCAGGTGGGTTGATACAATAGTCAGGTGGATTAATACAATAGTCAGGTGGGTTGATACAATAGTCAGGTGGATTAATACAATAGTCAGGTGGGTTGATACAATAGTCAGGTGGATTAATACAATAGCCAGGTGGGTTGATACAATAGTCAGGTGGATTAATACAATAGTCAGGTGGGTTGATACAATAGTCAGGTGGATTAATACAATAGTCAGGTGGGTTGATACAATAGTCAGGTGGATTAATACAATAGTCAGGTGGGTTGATACAATAGTCAGGTGGATTAATACAATAGTCAGGTGGGTTGATACAATAGTCAGGTGGATTAATACAATAGTCAGGTGGGTTGATACAATAGTCAGGTGGATTAATACAATAGTCAGGTGGGTTGATACAATAGTCAGGTGGATTAATACAATAGTCAGGTGGGTTGATACAATAGTCAGGTGGATTAATACAATAGCCAGGTGGGTTGATACAATAGTCAGGTGGGTTGATACAATAGTCAGGTGGATTAATACAATAGTCAGGTGGATTAATACAATAGTCAGGTGGGTTGATAAAATAGGTAGGTGGATTAATAAAATGGTCAGGTGGATTAATAATATAGTCAGATATATTAATAAAATGGTCAGATGGATTAATAAAATAGTCGGGTGGATTGATAAAATAGTCAGGTGGGTTGAGAAAATAGTCAGGTGTGTTGATAAAATAGTCGGGTGGATTGAGAAAATAGTCAGGTGAATTGATAAAATAGTCAGGTGAATTGATAAAATAGTCAGGTGGATTGATACAATAGTCTGGTGGATTGATAAAATAGTCAGGTGGATTAATACAATAGCCAGGTGTGTTGATACAATAGTCAGGTGGGTTGATACAATAGTCAGGTGGATTAATACAATAGTCAGGTGTGTTGAAACAATAGTCAGGTGGGTTGATACAATAGTCAGGTGGATTAATACAATAGCCAGGTGGGTTGATACAATAGTCAGGCAGATTAATACAATAGTCAGGTGGATTAATACAATAGTCAGGTGGGTTGATAAAATAGGTAGGTGGATTAATAAAATGGTCAGGTGGATTAATAAAATGGTCAGGTGGATTAATAAAATAGTCAGATGGATTATTAAAATAGTCGGGTGGATTGATAAAATAGTAAGGTGTGTTGATAAAATCGTCGGGTGTGTTGATAAAAAGTCGGGTGTGTTGATAAAATAGTCAGGTGGATTGATAATATAGGTAGGTGGATTGATAAAATGGTCAGGCAGATTAATAAAATGGTCAGGTGGATTAATAAAGTAGTCAGGTGGATTGAAAAAAACATGTCTTTCACAAACAATATCAAGAATAGTCATCTCCTTAAATTTTACTGATGATTGATGCTGAAAGTGGATGGAAATATGCAGGAAACATATGTTTACATTTTACCTGACAGTCTAGATCATCTTTTATAGTTTGCTGTTCTTGGTTTAACTTCATGATGCCAGAATGATTTATAGAATAGTATTCTTCCATGTCTTAAGCTATTTTAACAGATTGTAGAATTACAGCTGTGTACAATCTGAAGGTCATAAGGTTAGTTGACAAGATATCAGAAAAGAAGACATTTAAAAGAAAAATTTGGAAGATTTGTGGGTTGGAGATATTCCCGCCCCCCAGGTCAACGTGGGTAAAAAGCTATAAAATTCAAATTTCATATTTCAAACAACAATATCTTAAGAAGGGTTTAAGAGATATTAAAATGTGTTGTGGTTAACAGTTTCATGTAACAAAAGAAATAGGTGAGCGACAGGCCCTCTGGGCCTCTTGTTTGAATAAGTCATCAAAAATAAAGGGCTTTTACCTCTATATAAGTTACATGTATAATAAATCATCAAAATGTGATGTACCTTACCTCACGCCCTCTGGGCCTCTTGTTTAAATAAGCCATCAAAAATAAAGGGCTTTTACCTCTATATAAGTTACATGTATAATAAATCATCAAAATGTGATGTACCTTACCTCACTAACACCATTGTAGATAATGTGAAAGTCATCATAAACCATCCACACTGGGAGGCTTTCTAGCTGGATTCCCATAGCTCAATTTCTCACTAGTCACCAGGAGCCTCAGTGGGAGGCTGACGGATCACATGGCTAGAAGATAATTATACACCTTTCCTTAGCTGTCATCACCTCCCTGGAGTAGGGGGTGGGGGTTGTGAGGGGGAGGGGATGTCAGGAGGGGCAGATCGGTGTTATAATTGATATTCTAACCTCTCCATCAGGTGTATAGTTTGGTAACACATGATAAACTACCTGCATACTTTCTGGCGGATCTGCTACTGTCTGGAGGCAGGGGCAGGACTGTGTGATTACGGTAAGCATTCCGGAATTTTCATTTAAATGTAATTCAAATTTTTCTTATACAAGGTTTTTAGGATTTTTTATCTTAAAATAGGTTTACTGGCCCCTTGGGTTTATCACAAATAAAATGGTAATATTTCTAATGTATTTAGTTATTTTGTTTTAATGAGCTGTCAATACAGTAGGATCACACAGGACCACAAAGTAGAAAGGGATGTTGAAAGGTACGTGTTATCAGAGGGATACATTAAACATTTGAAGAAAAATGTTTGAAGGGAAAGGTAGATGTAAAAAAAAAAAAAATGAAAATAAATAAGATTTTCAAAAATTTCAGACCATCTACCACAGCTGCAGTGTTCAATGGGAAACCGGCCCCTGTGTGTCCATGTATAAATATAGAGTTCACTTAATTCTTTGGCAATCTTTATAATGGAGACATCCTTCTCAACACCTGGGGAATGTGCAGGTCGACTCAGCCTAACGGCATATACATCAATCACATCATCAGGACGCCATTATGGAATGAATCAGCTGTTGTCAAAGTCGTTTTATTTGTTTGTGAAAAAAACGCACTCCCAAGGAAATTTCTTGTATGAAATGTTGTGTTTACAAGTGTAGGCAGACGTGTCCATGGAAATTTATGTAAATTGAAGGATTAAGTTGTAATTTCGTGCAAAATGTGAACGTGACATCTGTCAGATGATATTGATTACCAATATTCAATCTTTAACAGAATTAATGGATCGGTTTTATTGTAGAAGTATTTGTGATTTTGTTAGATGTGTTTGCAGCCTCCCTTTGGAGTTGGGAACCAGAGGAAGTTTTATACAGCCCTGGATTAATATATAGACCTGGAATTGTCCCCTCAGAATTTTGGGTATGATATGTTTGAAAAGCACCAGTATTTAAAATATCTTGTCATCAACTTGATGGGGAATTGATACTTAAAAGAAACGTCTGTTTGAGATAAGCAGAGAACTTTCAGTTAAGGTAATATGGTTGAGGGTAGAAAAAACCGACTTTTCCGGCTTTTATTTGAATTTGGTGCATGTTTCAAAATGTTTATTATTTGATTATCATATTTTCATAGTATGGAAAGCATTATTGAGGGACAGAGTTGCTGTTTATATGAACCTTTGTTGCTTTATCCAGCTTATTTTGCAGATATTGATCTGTCTATCACTGCTGTGAGTTTGAGGGGTCTTTCCCCACATACATAGTACTTACAACAATGAAACCTGGTCCCTGACACATGTTTATTAAGCCGTGATCAGCTGTTCCACTTTCCGTGCAGTAGGCTAAGAGACATTTTTAATGGTATTTTGTATGAAAAAATGTTTGAGCCACATATACATGGCTTAAATCAAGTCAAGATGGGATTCATACTTATTACTTGTAATGTTAAATAACCAGGGAACAACATTAACCCTTTCACCCCTATGTAACTTTAGTAGACTCTACCATGCATTGATCTGGATGAGTCCATTATGGTCTACAGTGGTGAAAGGGTTAATACACCCAAGTAAAAACTTGGAAATTAACTTATAATTGCATATTTAATATAATTTTATTGAAAGCAACCTCTATTGGCAGTACACCATTGCAACTTGTTATGTGTGGTAACATGTCTATATATAGCATGACTTATAGTATACACTGCATAATTAATTCATGGGAGACAACCCATGTCTGATCTAAGCTGAAGTTTTGTGATTCATTGGTGGTGTTGATTATTAGACGTTTGTTTACTGTTTCTGTCTAGTATTATACAGGTAGGATGTCATTTGTAAAACTTTATACAGACGTAGGATGTCATTTGTAAAACTTTATACAGACAAATACAATGAGTGCTCATTATATAACATGAGGGGGGAAATGCACAGCCAGACTGGGACTCGAACACAGGACCTCCGAACTCTAGACGGTTGCTCTAAACAGTTAATTAGCTACCTGCATGGTCACAGGCAACTGACCCAGTCCAGTTCTGCTAAAATTACAGGCCACTTCAGCCAAAATTAATTGCAGAAATGTTTGTAAAATTTCCAGTAGTTAAATTATGAAAAACCAAGACAATGTTACAGATTGATATTACTGCTGAATATAACACTATATGCTATGTTAACCAATGTAATCCAGATGTATTCTATATAAGCGAGGTCATTAAGGGTGTATGCTACCTGACACTGTTTGTTGGAGTTAATTCCCCTAGAAAGTTTAACCTGAATAGTTAAAAATTACCAGAGTTTTAGATGAATTAATAAATTCCTGTGTACCTTGAAATATGTTTCAAATCAAGTTCAAATCATTACTTATCTACAGACTTTTTTCTTTTCTACAAATATATATTTCTTGCTTTCATGGTTCTCATATAAGATTTTTTTAATTTTTTTTTTTTCGTTTTGTTCAATAATTAGTGATTCAATAGCATCTTCTGTGTTTATATATACTTAAAACTGGTCTTAATTATCAGAAACCTAGATTTGAAGAAATTAAAGGTTCTTAAATATATAGTTTTCAAACTTGAATTTAAAAGGAAAATCAAATCTGATGAGAGTTAAGCTACCTGGTGACCCCTGGTAACAAAATGTTTATAGCAAAAATGATCGGCCATTAAAGTTAAGTGTAGTCCCGTGAATCTGCAGGTAGCTGTAGAAAAAGTATCTTCACAACAACAGAGTGTGGGAAAGTAAATGACTGAATCTGTTGGTAGTGTCCAGTCTGTCACCGGAAAGTCTTACATACCGTACTAGTTCTCCTATGGTTAGCCCAGGGGCCAACACATAGTCTCAGACTCATATAAGGAGGGTGGGCTTATTACAGGACAATGAAACAGAATTTGTTGACAGCTATGCTGAACTGTAGTAGACATTTAGATTGGCTTAATACCAGCTGGCGTGGTCTTATTGACAGATTAATATGGTAGTTGTATTTCTGTTAGCATTCTTATACTTCGAGGCTAAATCCTACTGCTTGTGGGTTTTGTGATTGGATCATTTTTAAATTTCCAAAACGACTGAAGCTTAAATTTACATTTTCTTTCTTTTTTTTTACCAGCCAAAGTATTGTTATTTCAAAGAATCCTTTAGACTCTGAATGTAGATTGAGTTGTAGATTTTGATAAATTTCAATATTTGAAAGCTGAAAAATTCACACAGACTTCATATTAAGCTAGACATGTTTTGAATGACATTGTTCCAGATTAACCATCTAAATATTCCTGATAGATTTAATGTTGGGAGAAAGCTGACCATGAAGACTCATATTTTAAGACAACATAAACTGACCAATCATATCCACTGATTTAGTCATGTGATGTAAAGTTTGAAAACTGACCAAACACAGCCATATAGGTATAAAGTTAAGGTATACAATGTGAAGTTTCAAAAGCAGAACAGGGATCAACAAATTATAAAGCTTGGAATATTGAACAGACAGAAGTATTCCCCAGCCAGCTGTGTAAAGGTAGAACAATTACCAGTGGTAATTGGCCATAACAAAATGACAGGCTTGTACATAACTTGAGAAAACAGACTGATTATAAATGGTCCTAGTGGATTGTTGTATTACAAGTGAGGAAACTATTTTATGACCAAAACACTGGTTATTTTCCAAGTTTGTGTACATCAAAGATTAATTAGTCAGATGAGATGTCCCATGTGTGTGCTTAAAGCAAGGAAGTAAGCAGTCAGTGTGTTTGTTGGTCACCACAGGTGATGAGGATTGAAGGTCAGTTCTGGTCAGATTACATTACTGACCAGTAATTTTCTAGCCAAAGTTTGGATTACCTTCTGACCAACATAATTGGGCTGGTCATTATAGGTCCAGACAGCATGAGTACAGGAAATGCTGCAGTAAAAACCTCATAAACAGAGTGGCCTAGCTGACCAGTGACTGGAGCAAGGTCAGTAGAGATTCCTTGACCAGTGGCCTGGTGTGAAATACCAAACAAGTCAGGTGTTCAATTGAGAGGTGGACATGCAATGGGAACCGACAGGTATTTTGATTAGAAGTCAATGAGACCTTTGAGATTCAGTATGGAGTACTCCCAATGGTCCTGAGCTTGTGTAAGTCCTCATCAATATTCATGGAAGTTCCACAGTATACAGAGATAAATGTAATTCCCTGGAGAAGGTTCTATTACCTTAGTAAATGGATGTGTCACTTATATAAGCTTTTATAAAGTCAGTGAGTTATATATAACGCCATTGGATTCTACAAATCCATGAGCAGGTGAAAGTTTTTCTCCTGGAAAGTACTTCTGTACCAGTGGGAACAATTAACTTGTGTGAATTTTGTTCTATAGATATTTATAATGAAATATTTTTGAAAAAAAAAATGAATTTTGTGTATTTTTCTCTCGTCAAAATTAATTATTATTATTTGCTGACATAATCGTGGTAGGGACCTGATCATGATTGGTCAGAGTTTTATATTAGTTGTCAAGGGCGCAAACTCTGGTGTTCACCTCATAGCATTTTAGAAAGAAAATAAAATGGGAACTGAGCTTATTCTATATTCAAAGAAAGTTTTTGATATTTCAGTAAAGTGTCTCATTACAAGTAAATCAATTTAAGGATAAATGCTGTGTAGCACACTATAAAAGTAATCTGTCATAATAAACTTTACTGAGTCCAAACTACTATTTTTAGAAAAACTTGAAAATTTCTCATGTGGAACTCTCAGGGAAAGAAGATGCATATGCTACAGTAGATAAGCATACATGTATATCCTTAAGGGGTTTCATTTTTTTTCACAAGATTTATCAATAATATTTTGGCAGTGTTTGGTTTTTTTGAAGGCTGATATGTACAACATACTCCTACAGACACTTTGATGTGGATATCAACATGGTGTTAATTTCACCATAATGGTGTGAAAATAGCTCACCATAGTTGTGTAATGTCATACAAGTCGTAAATAAGGATCAGGGGATCAGATTCCTCCACTAGTGACAGATTTTGCATGGATATGCAAGGTGATAAATTGGATACCTGGTCAAAATTCCTTGACCTTTACTGACCATAACAACATATTCTCCCCAGCTGACTGCTGATTAAAACACAGTGTATTTGGTCTGTAGATGTTCAGATTTGGATGTGAGATTTAATTTGTGAATGCACAACCACCGAAACTTTGATTTCTCTTGGAACAATCTTCCTTGTGAGATGTTTAAAGGTTACCTCTGAGGTTTCGTTTGGAATTTTCTAAATGTAAAGGTTAATTTTGAAGTTTATTTGTGTACAAGAAACTCACATCTCACTTTGAAGATTTGTTTTGGAAGTTCAATGCTGAAGTTTGTGATATTAAATTTTCCGTTTGTTCCACCCCTCTACATCAATGTAAGTATCTGAAACAAAATCTAAATGATGAACAGCTATCCTGTAAATTGTACTTTTCATGGATTTTTCATATTATTTTTTTGCATCTCTACAGCAAAATCTAAAGTTATACATATTGAAGGACCTTGAAAAAGCTACGAAAAGGGATTTGTTTTTCTGGGTTTAAAAATGTAGTCATAATGTAATAAAAACTAAAAAACTGTTTTTATCATAAAAAGATTGTCTAATTAAAAGGTACTTGATTTTGTAATAAAAAAGTGGTTTATCTATTTTATCTATTCTAGGTTTTTGATGTAGGAAAAAGTTTGGTTAAAATAAAACAAGAAAACAATCATGCCTAAATCATTATACATCAAATGATTTGCTCAAATTTGTTCTTTTGGAATTTGGAAGTGAAAAGAAGTGTATAGAAATGTCATTTTATATATTATTGCCTTATTTATTGTTAATATTTCTGTTATGTTATAAATAACAGTTCCGACTAGACAGTGACACCGGTTTGTGTGTTTACTGTCAGATGTCCCTGGTTACTGTAGCTCATGTAATGGACCAATAACTAGTTTATTTTTTCATTCTCTTTCCATGAAGAGCTCATGTGAACATACATTATCAATATTTTGCCATGTGCTGTCATTTAGATTCTTCTGAAGATTACTCGTGTGTAATGTATAAATACACTGCCACGAAAGAAAATACATACATGTATGATATTTGTGTGACAGGGTTATTTCCATGCAATATTGATGATTTTCAGTTACAAGGTTAACATTCCATGCCACCCCTTGATTGAAAAATGGGCCATTGTGTCCTTTGATCTGGTCAATACCCATTACAGTTACAGGGGTGTCGGGTTACAAACGTGTGATAACAGATTCCGCTGCTACTCTAGATTCTGAATATGAAGGAAAATAATTCACAATTATTTGAGCTTCACTTTCCTTAACTAGATTTGTCTTGTGAGTTATGGCTTTAATTACTTCAGAAAGAATGACATGAAAGAGTTGATCTAGTGTTTTTTATCACAACAAACATCAATTACGGTAAATGTGGCTGACTTAAATTTGCCCTAAATCCTTTCTCAAAGTCGATATGAAGGTTGAACATTTTTTTGAGTTGTTTGTTATGATAGATCAAATGACTGATGACAGGTGATCTGTTATGACCAGTTGTCTCCCATGTCAGGAAATCTCTCGCCACAGAGTTGCCTCCCATGTCGGGTGGTCTCTCATGACAGGATCTCTCTCATCATATGATATTTCTAATGAATGTTGGTCTGTATTGCTGTGACAATTTATATAACTATACTCATTTAAGTAATTTTAAACTGATCGATACACACTGTTTTGTATTACTCCATACTGTAGTACATTGTTTCTGTGAGAACATTTATTAACAAAATGTTGTTGTACACAGTTTAAAAAAACCCATTGAAGTGATTCTTGTAGTTATTTAAGTTGTTGTCAAACAAGTGTTAAAACTGCCCTTTTTCCCTTTGTTAAAAAAACCTTTTTGCCTATCTATATATGTATAGGTCCAAAACATCAATAATGTGATCAAAATAGTTTTGTTTATTTCAAAGTTGCTTCAATAATGAAAATTTTGCTTTGTCTGAAAAATATTTCTAGAGGTATTTAGCTGTTTAAAATATGGCTTTTTCGGTCACCTGAGACAAAGTCTCAAGTGACCTATTGCGATCGCCTTTTGTCTGTCGTCGTCCGTCTGTAAACAATTTACATTTTCGACTTCTTCTCCAAAACCCCTGAACCAATTTCAATGAAATTTTGCAGGGACCTTCCATGGACAAAGGTCAACAAAAGTAGTTGCCGGTTTAGTCCTACGCCCCCAGGGGCCTGAGGGGCGGAGCCAAAAGGGGTCAAATCGACTAAAATTTCAAAAATCTTCTCCGCAAGACCCAGATATGGTAGAATCAAATACTCTTTGTAGATGGAAGGGTCTTAAGGTGCTTTACTGAAATTGTGAATTTCTTGACCCTGGGGTCTCACGTTTCCCCCTGGGGAGGGGGTAAACTTTACTATAGTTTATATAGGGAAATCACATTTTGGACCAACATTTGTTTAATTTCCATTGGAAGTAATTCAATTTGGGTTAGCATTATCAGTATTAGGTAGCAGTTTGATAGTATG
>NW_018406816.1:170135-186958 GCF_002113885.1 Mizuhopecten yessoensis | reverse complement strand
GAGTTGACAGTTTGATACTTTGAAAATTTTGAGCCAGCCCTACCCCCAAGGGCTGTAGGGTGGGGCTCAAGGGAGTCAGTGTGCTAAAATTTCTTCATTTTCCTTGTTTAGAATCAGAGGTGCTAGTTTCAAATCCTTTTTAGTCTGAAATCTGTATGCTTGATATTGAATAAGGTGGTTTTATTGTTTTTTTGTCACTTTGAATAATATTTCTGTTCATGTTAAAAACGAAATCAACTCTCTGTATAAATATATCAGGTGACCGTTAAGGCCCATGGGCCTCTTGTTTACAGACCATTGTTCGTGCTTGCGATTTGGCTCTAGTAGAGTTGGTAACGTATCTGTTGAAATACCTCGCAGCCACTGAATCCACTCCACAGCTAGGGCTGGAATGTCTGATCACATTCTATGGTGACTAACTGGAAATTCTGATGTACCGAAATTCAGTTATGAATTACAAAATTCTGTTCTTCTCTTGGGAGCAGGTATTAATTGTTACGTCACTTGTTTGTGAGAGTAACATCATCAATTTTTGAGAAAACGACATAATTTTCTCGCACAAACCAATGACATAACAATCAATACCTGCTCCCAAGAGAAGATAACTCTGCAATAGGCAAAGACGGAATAGAAGGAGGTAGTTAATCGACTGAAATTCAGATGTGTCAACTTCAATAATGAACTATAGAATTCTATTCTATTGGGTTAAACACATTTGTTAAATTTAGGATCAGAGAGTCCCCATAAAAAGGCCCTTTGTGTTTAAAAGCTAAATGTGCTGTGTATTGAGATATTACAAAATTGAATATTACTTTTAATATTTAACTTAAATGTTTTGATATTAAAACAAGGTTCATAAAACGTAACATTCTATGCTGTTAGGTCAGAATTCAACTTAGACAAAACATTTATAAGGAAGTCGGACGTTAAAAGTATCATTGGAAGACTTTCTTCACTTTCTGAAAGTGTTGACGGTGTCTTTGATTGTGTTTATGGTCTAATTTTTCATCTTCAAAGTCAACTTAATGTTTGAATGGCATGGTTTTGAGTTAACCAAGTAATAATTAAGGCATCTTTGACATTTTTGTCACAGAGTTTATTTACTCTCATCTTAGATATTTCTCCAAAACTCTCTGTACTATGGACTGAAAAATTCTTTGGATGTTTTGCGACAGCGAGCCCTGTTTTCTTAAGATCCAAATGGGCTTTTTGAGTAATGACAATGCTATGTGGATGATTTGGCCTTAAATTTTGTAAAATAATGACTTTTTTGACATTTCCATATCAGTACATTTCCAGACAGATCATGACTTGGGTGTCAATTCCATCAGAAGAAATGGATTTCTGTACTGAAGTTGGAAAATTCTCCTGGTAGGAATGACATGCTATACTGGCGATTTAGTGTAAATGGGTTTTGTCTGAATGCTTACAGAAGTGTTTACTGTATTACCAAACATATATTTGTTTACAAATAAACGTCTCATCTCAGTATGACTTTTTTGCTTTATTGGTTAGTTTTTCCTGGTATTTTATTGTGCCATTTTATTGGTTTAATTGGTTAAGTATATTCAGAAATAGACTTCAAGATCAAACAAGTTTGTATGGGTTATTCTGTCTCCAGCTGTTCTCTGTGAATGTTGAAGGAACATTTTCTGAAATTATTAGAAGGTCATTGTTTGGAAACGCCTTCAAATCTACAAGTATTCATTTGTGAAACATTTCTACAAATAATGATTTTGAACTCCTCTGGTCACTGTCAAGATTGAATATCAATTGTTTTGAAATTATATCATAATTGGAGGGGTTTGCATTCAAGCCAATCATACTGTTTACCTTCTAGGCCCTGATCATTGGGTTATCTCCCTTGTTTTTGCTTTTGGATTTTGCTTTTTTGCATCTGTTCAGCTAAGGGTCAATTCAAAGGTTTCAGAATTTTCTTGTTCATACTGGGCGTCAAAGAAAAATGTGTTTGTTGATATTTTGATCATAAACAACGATTATTTGCCAAAAAGTGAATCGCTATTGATTTTGGTTTCTGCTGAATCGTTGAAATTTTTGGGTGTTAATTAAGTGTTTCTGGTGATGGTATTAATTTGTATGACTTAATTGATGGACTGATAATTTAAGATTCAAGTCTGGTTCAGTTGTTAGTTTCACAGCAATCTTGACATGTCTGCAGACATTTGGCTGATGGTATGGTGGCAGGTTGGAACTAGTTCTATAGATTGTGGGCATTAAATGTTTGGAAAATGTCATGTAGGCTAAGGATTTGTGCAAAAGTTGACAAGTGTTGTCAGTTTGTGTACAGATTTAGCTTAACAGGACATTCAACATTCCTTCTGCTTTATTCTGGTTACAGTGGTTAGTGATACCAGGACCATTGTCCCTTAATGATGATCCAAGATGGTGGAGTCTCTAACATCAAAGGAAGGCCAGGATTGGCCCGCAAGGGTGTCCAGTGTTCCCTCACAAACAGGAAGTGTGTTCTAAATGGAAACTCTCTGGTTGCCGAGTCAACCATGGGCCCCTCTATCCAGAAACCCCTGGCCCCACAGCAACAGAATGTGGGTGTCTAGTGTCCTCAAAAGGGTTCATAGGAGCCAGGGGGTAGGGTAAGGGCCGGTCTCCTACCCCTATTCAATCTACATAGGGGTTCCAATGGAGTTATGGTATCTGCTGCATTACAGACTTTTATTTCGCATTGCAGGACAAATTTTGTTTGGAGAAAAAACAGTGTTACATTTTGTTGTAAATTGCAATTGAAGATTTCTCCTCGGTTTTTGTTGGAAAGTTAACTTTTATTACATTTGTCATCATACCCTGAAGATAAATATACTTTGAAGTTTTAAACAATTTGCAATCTGCTTTAGTATGACTGCATGTGGTTGCTTCAAAGTTTCTGCTGTGTTTGAATATGATTTAAGCAACATTTTATTGGAAAACTGTGGAAGACATTTACAATTCCAGTCTTAATTATATGTGAAGGAATTGTACAAATTCATATTTGAACAAAATTTAAGTATTTTTGATGAAAGGAAAATGATCTTTTTCCTTACTACACTGCTAATTTTCTGATACCTTCTGGAGTCATAACACTGTCTAAATGTTCGGAATGATGAGAGATGGATTTCTTAGTTGTTTCTGGGGCGGGACAGGTGGTGACGACCCAGAAGTAGGTAGTAACCAAGGTAACAGTAGTACCAATAGAAACGGTAGTAGGTCGCGACCCAGGGATGTGATTCGGTCAGATACTAACGGCAGGCGGGTGATGCCTCCTTCAGGGAAGATGATCGGATCAATTCGCCCGGAAAAGTGTCAACCACGGAGTAATTATTACCTAAGAAGTGAGTACGAAGAGTATGTACGCAGCAAACAGGTGGCGCAACCTAGGAGAAGGTTACCTCTTAAAAACCCCATCACAGAAAGTATTTATACAGCAGGTCCTAGTCATAGGACCCGTGGTTCAAGGAGTCGTTCTCCGGCTGAGGATCATTATGTGTCACGAAGTCGCTCACCCGTGGAGGGTCATTATAATACGAGCCGAGTACAATCTCCCGCTCAGTTTCATGATTTCATCAGGTGTCATTCACCAGCTCAGAGTGATCGTCCTGAGGACTTCAGTCCGATTTATGCCCAGGTGATACGGTGCCCTCGCACAAATTATAGGCACCAAGGACAGTACCCCAGGAGACTTTCCATTCAGGATGATGGCCGTCCCCTCCGCGGAATTCTCAAGAAGCCACGGGAGATGTCACCATACCCACACTCTTTCCAGGTAACTAACTTCATCTATACTTACACCGTCTTCTGTTTGCATGCTTTTTCCGCACTTTTTTCAAATTTTGGTCCTGCTGTTTCATGTTTTAGATAGCTGTAGTACATTTGTGTCTGCTTGATAAAGTTGAGGTCAAGGTCAAATGTATCTATTGTTGATGTTTGCCGAGACCCTTTTATATCTAAAGTTACAGTTTATAGAAAACAATCAACATTAGTGACAAAGTCATAATGACTGTGTCTAAAGTTGTAAGATAGTAATCAAATCATACCAAGAAGACAATTGTCACAACACATGTGTGTTAGCACTATGATATAGTGACAAGGTCAACCCTAGTACTATCAAAACATTGATCAAGTTGAAAGTTTCTCTAGACTTATTACAATAACTCGCAAAAATTGTGTGGTCTTTTAAAATATCATACAGTTAAACTGAGATATGGGGGACTGGCTTATTTGGTCAGATAAGACAGTGTATCAGTATAAACGTGATATTACTGACATCAAAGGAGACTGGATCATTTGGTCAAGTAAGACAGTGTGTCAGTATAAATGTGATATCACTGATATCAAAGGAGACTGCATCATTTGGTCAGATAAGACAGTGTGTCAGTATAAACCAGATATTACAGACATCAAAGGATACTCGATCATTTGGTTAGATAAGACAGTGTGTCAGTATAAACTAGATATTACTGACAGCAAAGGAGATTTGATCATTTGGTCAGATAAGACAGTATGTCGGTATAAACCAGATACTACTGACAGCAAAGGAGATTTGATCATTTGGTCAGATAAGACAGTATGTCGGTATAAATCAGATACTACTGACATCAAAGGATACTCGATCATTTGGTTAGATAAGACAGTGTGTCAGTATACCAGATATTACTGACATAAAATTTGGTCAGATAAGACAGTGTGTCAGTATAAACTAGATATTACTGACATCAAAGGAGACTAGATCATTTGGTCAGATAAGACAGTGTGTCAGTATAAACTAGATATTACTGACATCAAAGGAGACTAGATCATTTGGTCAGATAAGACAGTGTGTCAGTATAAACTAGATATTACTGACATCAAGCAAGACTGGATCATTTGGTCAGATAAGACAGTATGTCAGTAAACCAGATATATGGTCTGATTGATAAAAAAAATGTTTAAATATGTCTTAAAAAAAAATTTGACCAAAATGTGGCTAGCTGTCAGTGTAGTTGGGGATTCACATCATTATAAAACATTGATAAAATTACAGAGATCTCTGGTCACTGAATACTGGACCACTGATTGTCGTTCATTTTTTTTGTTGGTAGTATGGATTTTTTTGCTAGTGTGAAGGTGACCTCTCCAGGGTGAAGGGCTCCATGGCAACCAATTAGTGCTGCTGACAACCTCCTGTAGGGTCAGCAGCACTGCTGGGATGGAGACTGTAAGTGTCAGAACCTCAGTAATGAGACTGGGGGAGGAGGTGTGATAATGATAGAAGGAGGATAGTCAGTAGTTAGCTGGGAAGGAGGCTGTCAGAACCACAGCAAGATGGTAAGGAAGCTGAAAGTTAGAGGGGTGGCCTGGAGGATGGGTAAAATGTTAGTGGTACTTGGCAAGGAGGCTGTCATAATAAAAAAAAATAAAAAAATAACTTCAATAAATATGCAAGGAAAACTTGGAAGACAACAATAGGAACTTACAATATGCCAAAATACATTGTAATAAGATAAGGAGGCTTGGAGGAAGGGTAGCAAGGATGAAGGGTAACTTAACAATGCTAGGAAGGAGGCTTGGAGGAAGGGTAGCAAGGATGAAGGGTAACTTAACAATGCTAGGAAGGAGGCTTGGAGGAAGGGTAGCAAGGATGAAGGGTAACTTAACAATGCTAGGAAGGAGGCTTGGAGGAAGGGTAGCAAGGATGAAGGGTAACTTAACAATGCTAGGAAGGAGGCTTGGAGGAAGGGTAGCAAGGATGAAGGGTAACTTAACAATGCTAGGAAGGAGGCTTGGAGGAAGGGTAGCAAGGATGAAGGGTAACTTAACAATGCTAGGAAGGAGGCCTGGAGGAAGGGTAGAAAGGATGAAGGGTAACTTAACAATGCTAGAAAGGAGGCCTGGAGGAAGGGTAGCAAGGATGAAGGGTAACTTAACAATGCTAGGAAGGAGGCCTGGAGGAAGGGTAGCAAGGATGAAGGGTAACTTAACAATGCTAGGAAGGAGGCCTGGAGGAAGGGTAGCAAGGATGAAGGGTAACTTAACAATGCTAGGAAGGAGGCCTGGAGGAAGGGTAGCAAGGATGAAGGGTAACTTAACAATGCTAGGAAGGAGGCCTGGAGGAAGGGTAGCAAGGATGAAGGGTAACTTAACAATGCTAGGAAGGAGGCCTGGAGGAAGGGTAGCAAGGATGAAGGGTAACTTAACAATGCTAGGAAGGAGGCCTGGAGGAAGGGTAGCAAGGATGAAGGGTAACTTAACAATGCTAGGAAGGAGGCCTGGAGGAAGGGTAGCAAGGATGAAGGGTAACTTAACAATGCTAGGAAGGAGGCCTGGAGGAAGGGTAGCAAGGATGAAGGGTAACTTAACAATGCTAGGAAGGAGGCCTGGAGGAAGGGTAGCAAGGATGAAGGGTAACTTAACAATGCTAGGAAGGAGGCCTGGAGGAAGGGTAGCAAGGATGAAGGGTAACTTAACAATGCTAGGAAGGAGGCCTGGAGGAAGGGTAGCAAGGATGAAGGGTAACTTAACAATGCTAGGAAGGAGGCCTGGAGGAAGGGTAGCAAGGATGAAGGGTAACTTAACAATGCTAGGAAGGAGGCCTGGAGGAAGGGTAGCAAGGATGAAGGGTAACTTAACAATGCTAGGAAGGAGGCCTGGAGGAAGGGTAGCAAGGATGAAGGGTAACTTAACAATGCTAGGAAGGAGGCCTGGAGGAAGGGTAGCAAGGATGAAGGGTAACTTAACAATGCTAGGAAGGAGGCCTGGAGGAAGGGTAACTTAACAATGCTAGGAAGGAGGCCTGGAGGAAGGGTAGCAATGATGAAGGGTAACTTAACAATGTTGGGAAGGGGGCTTGGAGGAAGGGTAGCAAGGATGAAGGGTAACTTAACAATGCTAGGCAGGAGGCCTGGAGGAAGAGTAGCAATGATGAAGGGTAACTTAACAATGCTAGAAAGGAGGCCTGGAGGAAGGCTAGCAAGGATGAACGGTATCTTAACAATGTTGGGAAGGAGGCCTGGAGGAAGGGTAGCAAGGATGAACGGTAACTTAACAATGTTTGGAAGGAGGCCTGGATGAAGAGTAACTTAACAATGCTAGGAAGGAGGCCTGGAGGAAGGGTAACTTAACAATGCTAGGAAGGAGGCCTGGAGGAAGGGTAGCAAGGATGAACGGTAACTTAACAATGTTTGGAAGGAGGCCTGGATGAAGAGTAACTTAACAATGCTAGGAAGGAGGAAGGGTAGCAATGATGAAGGGTAACTTAACAATGTTGGGAAGGAGGCCTGGAGGAAGGGTAGCAAGGATGAATGGTATCTTAACAATGTTGGGAAGGAGGCTTGGAGGAAGGGTAGCGAGGATGAAGGGTATTTTAACAATGCTGGGAGGGAGGCTTGGAGGAAGGGTAGCAAGTATGAAGGGTATTTTAACAATGCTGGGAGGGAGGATTGGAGGAAGGGTAGCAAGGATGAAGGGGATTTTAACAATGCTGGGAGGGAGGCTTGGAGGAAGGGTAGCAAGGATTTAGGGTAAGACTTTAGCAATGTTGGGAAGGAGGCTTGGAGGAAAGGTAGCAATGATTTAGGGTAAGAAGTTAACAATGTTGGGAAGGAGGCTTTGGGTACTTGGATATAAAGTAAGGACTAGGAAGAGGTTAACAAACTTGTTTAGGCTCTCAGGATCATGTTAGAAACCTGGAGGTCAGGAGACTGACAAGGAAGGCTGGAAAGAGGGGGGGGGGGGGGGGGGGGGGGGGGGGGGGGGAGAATAATGAGGAGGTTGTCAGAAGTTAACAGACTGAAACAGAAGAGTGAGGAAGGTAGAATGAAGACGATTGATAAGTCGGGACTATTATGTGGTATGAAGTTAAGGTCCTTTAACATTGAATTGTTTGGTAGTATATGCTGACAACATATCTATATTGAATAAATAACATTCTACTTGGTCTTTTGATGGAGGTCTAATTTGCTCACATGTAATATTATTGATTTTCCTTATGGTGAATAATTAAAGGACTTATAGTGGAGCCAAGTACTGACTCCATCTTTGAGTTATTTATATAAAGCTGTTGATGTCCCTGATGAATGGGCTGATTTTGTTGTATATATAGAAACATGGCCATTTGTCTGCACTTGATCAGTCTTGTTCTAGTAAGATAGAGAAACAAACATTTGTGTTTCCCTCAGACAAATACATAAAGTATGCATAGTGTATAGAACAATAGTTTCCTTTCAATGCTCTAGTGAGAGAAAGCTGTCAGTCTGGGGAAGGGGTCTAGATTGCTAATGAGGTATGTTATGTTGCTGAAGTAGAGTTTGATAAACTGATGGGGAAGAGGAAGAAAAGGAGGGAGGAGGTCTCTATGTGTGAACTGGTCTGTAAAGTATCTTTACCTGTGGGAGTGGGGTGTATTGATTGGGGAAGTTGGGAAAGACAGAAGGAGAGGGGGGTGGGGATGATATGAGATACACTAAGGAGAAGGTGTTGGTGTGTTTGGCGTGGGATTGGTAGGGAAGACAGAAAGTGAAGTGGGGAAACCTATTCACCACCTTATCAATAGTATATCAGCTCTTTGTCTGGAGTGGGATTGGTAGGGAAGACAGAAAGAGAAGTGGGGAAACCTATTCACCACCTTATCAATAGTATATCAGCTCTTTGTCTGCATTGTTTACCATACTCTGTTAATTTTGTCATTACAGAGTATTTATTCTCTAAGCTGACTGCAACACACACACACGCACACACTCCTAACTAACTGGAAAATGTTTGTTGACTATATAAATCATTCCTTTGATACTCCATTTCAGATAACTTTTCCTATTAAGAGACAGTAATGAGATGTGCCACCCTATATATATAATATCCTGAATCCACATCTCTCAAAAATCAGAAAAATGATATAAACTCAATATAAGTATTGAAAGAAATTTCAAATTATCTAGAGTACTTGATTCACCAGCGGTAGACTTGTCCATACGTTTCTCTGTAAGAGTGTCAGACTAGCTGTATGTAGTATGATTATAGACACAGATAGATATGTTAATTATCAGACTGACCAGCTGTAAGGCTGATAAGACTGGTCAGATTCAGTGGTCACCCTTTCATTTGTTCAGTTAACCCTTTCACCCTTAGATAACTTTAGTAGACTCTACCATTCATTTGTCACGGCGAGTCCATTATGGCTTACAGTGGTGAAAGGGTTAAAACACTTCTAATACTTTATAGGCAATTTAGAGAAATCGTTTCTATAAAAATAACTGAGAGCCTTGTAGTGATGTAACATATTGTATGAGGGAACCCTGGGATGTCTGGAAGTATGTTTTATACTCAAGTTTCAGATCCATCTGTCATGTGATAGACTGGTATATCTTGTCTTTGTAAGGACAATAATTCAAGAAATTTTTTCATTGATGTGTTTGAAAATGGTCCAAATGGTGCTTTCCAGATTTAATTTCAAACCAGACTTTCTGTGTAATGGGAGCACTTTAGAATGTGTATGAATTAATCTGTATAATTCAAACATTTTCCTGACTTAGTCATGGGAGAAAACATATTGAAAAGTGCTTTAAATCATATGTCCACACAGGAACACACAGGAACACATGCAATAAATTTGCATGATGGCTGCAGAACTGTTAATGTTCAAACCGTCTCTGGGATAAATCACTAGTATGTCGTTAAATGGTCCATTGTGAAAAAATACAGTTGAACCAGGTGTCTCAAGAAATGCTTGTAAGCTATCTAGCACTGTATTTGTCCCTCAGCAATTCTCAAGCTCGCTCAAATCAGTTCTCTTTTGACCATATTCTTTTATTTTCTGACTTTTTGGCCACCCAATACTTATATTGTTGTGTTTTAATGTTTTCACTTGACTACTTTCATTTTAGTATGCGTTTTCGGTCTGTATCTGTAGTCCCTGTTTCTAGAACCTAGTACCTAGTGAAAATAGGTATTTACCATCAACCTTTAACTGTCTCGTTTATCCTTCTCTCTCAAGGTCATTCTTCCATCTGTCCATCTGTCTATCATTCGTGCTGAGAGAAAATCAATCATTATAGCTCATTGTGTAAATTACAATAGAAAATCAATGATAAGAATTAATGGAATGTGACCATTAGGTAGGAGAATACCACCTGTTTAGATATTACCTGTAGCTAATGGATCAGATACACCTAACGAGGGAGAAGACGTACCTGATAGGGATGTAAGGGAGATAACTACAGGTCCAAGGACCAGTTTGGATGAAGACCTCCTCAGAGTGTTTCTGTATAAAGCCCATCAGCTGTGAGCTGGTCAGAGTGTAAGATGCAGTTCCCACTCCCCTAGTTAGGAGCAAGGTGTGTCCAACTTAAATAAGGGTAATGAAATAATTGTATGAATATTGCTTCTCTAAGGGCTGCTCTTGGTAAAATTATTGTCTGCATTAATTTAATTATTATATGGATATATGTGAATTAAAATGAAATAAAACAGTTAAGAGATATACTTAATGAGGGTTTGCCACTGTTTATAAATCTGTCTATCACAGGGACATTTTGGATATGGGAGGATTGGTCGAGTGGTTCACACTCCGGCCTTCCGCGCAGGCGGCCGGGGTTCAATCCCCGAAGTTGTCATATGCATGGAATATTCAGAGAATGTTTTCCTCCAGCCCACACAACTCCAACAACCCAGGTGGAGTATAAATTGGTCCGGGGTGGATGTTGCGGTATCTGTGCTGTGGCATTCAAGTGAGGTGGCACTATAAATGATACCATTGGAAGTACGGTCCCACTACAAACAGAACACAATACATCTCCAGCACACACGCAGGCATACACACATAGGGAGATATTAGCCAGGTGGTATAGGACTAGTAGTTACCGCCTGATAAGGCAGTGCCTGTGAATTCCTCAAAAAATTGTATTGATTAATGTATATGCTAATTGTATTTATTGTATTAAATTGTATATCTATGTACTGTAAAGCGCTTTAGAGTGGCTTAAGCTTATGTTAGATAGATAGGGCGCTATAGCAAATGTTGTATATTTATTTATTTTAAATCTCGGAAAGCCCTGTTTGTTGCTCTATATCCAGGGTACATCACCTGCAGTGTGGTTGGTCTGTGACCTTCACCTGGTAGATAAACACAAGAGTCATCTTCTGTCCTCTGATCAGCTCTCAAGTGGAGATCAAACACAGAAAAGGCTTTGCTAATTAGTGTCCAGCTGGTGGTGTCCTAATGGGAGATAAATGACCTCAATATTTAGTTACATTGGACAGTGGTCAGTTACTGGGCACCTGGGTCCAGATGTTCAGAGCCTAGTCAACTTCGGAATCATTTATGTAAAACTGTATTATTGTCATACACTTTGATTTGAGGTTCAAGGACTATTTACAAGATTTGAATTCACCAAGTTTTCGTTACGCCGTAGATATGATTATAGATAGGGAAGGGTTTGTTGTTGATTGTTGAAATTTTGATGTTGTTTGGTTATGAACATAGGCTATAACAGTGGTCCTTTGTGTCCAGTGTACAAACTACATTCTTGGTGTTTGAGTTGCTGGCCATTGTGAGTGACCAGGGCTGGTCAGTGATGTAATTAAACATTAGGACAGGTGGCCTACATCTGCTGGTTCATCAGAGAGGCCTATTATTTCCTTATTTAGGAATTACCTTAAACTGACCAATGTAGTTTCCTGATCACCATCTTGTCAGGGAATGGTCAAACTTTGTACAATATGTCTTGCCAGCAGCAGATGGCCATTATTATTTACATTTGTCTCAGACCAGTAAACTACAATGTGTGAGATATTTTATTTGTGATTGGTTCACAAAAATCAATATCACATTAAATTTGATTGTTTGTATATTATATTTAAAGTGGTTATCACACAGACTAATGTATATATGCCTCTGCTGTATTTAGTCAAAGGTCCATGATGTTCCCTAGGTATTGCCTCCATATTTTGGTGAAGATTTGATAAAAAACATAACCCAACAATTTTTTATTCAAATGTCAGGAATATTAGCCAGCTGACAAGGAAAACAGAAAGCTAGCAGATCGTAAGCAAAATATGTAGCATCATGACTGATTTAACACACTCTAAACAACTTATTATTATTAGTGCCCTTTACTTTTTTTCAGCATTTTTTTAAAGCTATCAGCATGATTGCTAATTAAATTGAATATAGTTAGGGTCTTCAAAATGTTCTCAATATCTGTCATCTGTTGATGGGGTTGTCTCATCTGGTCAGAAGTCAAACGGGTTCCTTAGGATTTAGTCCCAAGTTCCTGTGTCATATAGGTTTCTTAGGGTTTAGTCACAAGTTCTTGTGTCATATAGGTTTACATCTGATATGGATGTCCGGAAGTACGGGTGGAGGTTGGTCACAAGTTCTAAATGTTTAACTCATTCACCCCTGAAATTTCATAATAAACTATACCAACCTTTGAATTGGAAGAGCTTAAATGTGTCTTCAGGGATGAATGTGTTAACTGTTTAGTAAATATCCTTGTTGTGCAATGATTTCATTCTAAGATCTTGGTGTTTGGTTGCAAATTGTATTGGTTAAAATTCCTTTGAGTGTACGACTTCCATGCATCTTTATGGAGGTCTTGACGTTTGGTTGAATATTCTATGGGTGTCATGTTTCTGTCAGTAATCCTGGCTGTCAGGAGACATAAATAACCAGGACACTTGATCACATGGCCGACAAGAGACACAGAGTACTGAAACCCTGGGAAGGTGGAACAATCGATGGATACAAATTGTTCATTATCTTGGCGTCCATCCATTCTGCTGTACAGATGATGCTGGACCAGGGATGCTGCTTGCCTATGTTGGCCAGGGCTTTAGGTTTCTGAGCAATTAATTGATCCATCATTATTAGGTTTTGCTTCATTCTGCTATTGATTTATTTGGGGGTCTTCAATTGATCCCTGAATGTAACATAAAAAAATATGGAACTTCCCAGGCCTTGATAGCCATCAGTAATAATCTAAATCGGTTTTCAAAAGAATGTGTCCATTTCTGCCCCCTTTTTCTGCCTCAATTCCTGTGTAGGGTCATGTTGATTAGGGTTTTCTGGAACGGTGTTATTAGGTTTTCAGAATGACATCTGCAAATTTTGGAATCAATGAAGCATGCCAGTCCCTTGCAGCCCCGTACTTTCCCTGTGTTAAGGGATGGGTATTGATTCACTTCCAAGTTGTGGAAAAATGACAGTAGCCCCTTGTGGCATATTGGTGATCGTATTGAATGTAATCAACCCCTTGCAGTGACCCATTTGTTTTCACAGAATTCCAAATTCCTTCATCGTGAATCATTTGAGATGTAGAAATGGGGCCGTGGATTCTGGGAGTTTTATGGACTCCCTGCCATTGGTACTTTGACAGCAAACAGGCTTTCTTTGGCCACTAATGAGTTTGCACATTAAATAATGTGATTATGTGGAGGTTGACAGGCCATTGTAATGAAGAGGGTAGATTATGTTTTATAATAAATATTCATACATGATCTCACAATTGCAGTGTTTTTTTTACGTGCGCATCAACATTTTTGGAACAAATTTGGCTGATTTATGAGAATTTTTATGAAGAAAAAAAAAGGATTGTGGCACTAACTGTTATGCTACATATTTGGTGAGCCTTTACTAAATGTTCAATGGAAAACATTTCTAAAATGACACCTGTCTTTCAGGGGTTTACTCCCCATACTGTTGCTACCCGTTTGTACTGCTGGGTGATATAAAAGATATCAATATACAGTGTGTTACTTACTTTTGAAAATATCTGTTTTCACAATTAAGATTCAAGTGTATCAATGAGGATTTTGTGAAAAAATAGTAATACAGATGCCTTGTTTCAATATTCTTTGATTGTTTGAATTAAAAATTAACTATCCTCACAAGTTCAATTGAAAAGTACAAGTTTATTTCACACATTTATTGCCTTTGATAAGGGAAACATGATAGTTCCCCCAAGATTAGTCGTGTTTCATGTGGGTGAAGCCCAGTGAAATATGATTAACTAGGAATCAAAACCAGGTTATTTGACCCTCATCAACATATAACATAAATTAATATTCACAGTAAATGACTACCAAGTGTCTTACTAAATGACCAAGTGCAGTTTTGGTTGTGGTACTGATGTACGGTAAGTGTGTCAATCAGAAATGGTCAGTAATCCATAGAAAATGTCTGTCAGCTTTCCTGGTACAGTTGATGTGAATGGTTATACATGTCAGGTTTGTTTGGGTCTAGCTGACTGTCTGTAAACACTCATCATGATCTGCTGTTTATTCTTATATCTACACACAGGTGGTTTCTTAACACAGGTAGTATCTAAGAGACAGGTGGTACCTCAAGACAGGTAATTTACAGAGACAGGTGGTCTATCAAGGCAGGTAGTTTACAGAGACAGGTGGTCTTTCAAGACAGGTAGTCTACAGAGACAGGTGGTCTTGCAAGACATGTAGTTTACAGAGACAGGTGGTCTGTCAATACAGGTAGTTTATAGGAACAGGTGGTCTCTCAAGACAGGTAGTTTACAGAGACAGATGGTCTCTCAAGACAGGTAGTTTACCGAAACAGGTGGTCTGTCAATACAGGTAGTTTACAGAGACAGGTGGTCTCTTAAGGCAGGTTGTTTACAGAGACAGGTGGTCTGTCAAGACAGGTGATTTACAAGAAAGGCTGCCTGTCTCCAAACAGATTTAACAAAATAGGCCATGTGTGTTGTGTAACACAGGTGATGTAGCTGTAAACAACACAGGTGGTCTCAGGAATCAGGTCATTGCTAACAAAAGTATATAAATATGGTCTTTAACATCAGGTGATCTGGCCTTTTAAGACAGGTTATTTTTGGATAAATAATTTGTAAGACGTCCTACACTGAGGTCCAGACTTTTTGATATCACTGATCTTGACCCAAGTGACCCTTGATCAGCTGGTATTAACATCATTAGACAGTTGTTGTTAGCTCACCTGCCCGAAGGGCAAGTGAGCTTATGTTATGGTGCGGAGTCCGTCGGCCGTCCGTCGGCTGTCCGGCCGTCCGGCGTCAACTTTTTGCTTTAAACAACTTCTTTTCGGTAACCAAAAGGCCTAGGAAGATGATATTTGGCCAGTAGCATGCTGGGAACAAGGGCTACCAAGTTTGTTCAAATCAATGACCATGACCCACTTTCAAGGTCACAGGGGTCAAATATGATAAAATCTTCAAACAACTTCTTCTCAATAACCAAAAGGCCCAGGGTACTGATATTGGGCCTGTAGCATGTTGGGATGAAGGACTACCAAGTTTATTCAAATGAATGACCTTGACCAACTTTCAAGGTAACAGGGGTCAAATGTTGTAAAATCTTCAAGCGACTTCTTAATAAGCAAAAGGGCCAGGGTACTGAAATTGGGCCTGTAGCATGCTGGGATGAAGGACTACCATGTTAGTTCAAATGAATGACCTTGATCCACTTTCAACCTAATGTCCTTGTTCGACAATCATGGTCAGAGGCGTCATATGTTTAAATCTTTTAATAGGTTCTTATGAAATCTTAAGATTACAAGTGTTAGATTAATAACAGGTGAGCGATGCAGGCCCATTGGGCCTCTTGTTTTCATAATACTACCACTAGTGGGACATGAATGTCACTACAATAAAACCTGTCTTCACTGAACACTTGGGAGACCTGAGCACTTCTGTTCAGTATACACAGGATTTCACATTGTAAAGGTTCATTTAACATGACATGGATGAATAGTTAGAAGTCTTCTTTTACAAATTTACAGTTAAACTTACACCTTGGAACCAAGTTTAGGATCTGGTTAATACAGATGTACAGATTATGCAGGGTTTGTTTTAGGCAGTGATACTGTATGTGGAATAAGATTTCAGAATAGCAGTAAGGAAGTCAAAACAGTGGTTTGTGTCCTCAAGGGATCACGCCGGTCTACAGTGGTCACCAGTGTTGTCCTAATGGTCTTGTGGTGAACTCTAGTCTAATTACAAGGTTTGCTATACATCATATACAGTAGATATTATCCTCAATTACCACAGAATACTGGTCTGTATTTCGTTGAGGTGACAGAAACATTCCTATAGGCCCTGGGGATATGTTAAAAGTGTCCTCAACACTTACAGAGAAAATTACTGACCTACTCTTGTAGTGGATAGCATGGTAGAGTGTAGTTCTCGGACATCAATCCTGTTACTATGGCAACGAGCAAAGCAGTTCTTATTAAATAATCAATCATAAGCAGGGTCATGAGTAGATTCTAAGACAATTTCTTTGTACTGTGTTCATCAAAGATTGGTTTGCACTGAATTTCATAATGTTTATTAAGCGTTATTGTCCTGCCTTTTTGATGTTCTGAATTCAGCATGGTTAAACAAACATTTTTAGCGAAACATACTTACGGAATATTGGTATTACTTTATGAGAGACTTAAATACCTTTCATTTGTCTGCAATCTGTACCAGGGCAATGACATTCATTGCGTGGATACAGGCAAGTTAGCACCACAGTCAGGAATGTGAAATACACTAATGGTGTGAGGTACAGCATTACAGTACCTTGCTTCGTCTCATACTAACCTTTTAAATCTGATTTCTGTTGTTTTGTTTTTAGGTCACCTGAGCTTTGCTCAAGTGACCTATTCCAATCGCTTTTCGTCCGTCGTCGTCCGTCGTCCGTCGTGCGTCGTGCGTAAACTTTTACATTTTCAACTTCTTCTCAAGAACCAGTGGATGGATTTTTTTCAAACTTGGTCAGAATCATCCTTGGTAGATGAGGCTTCAAAATTGTAAAATTGGGATTCCTACCCCAACCCCTGGGGCCAGGGCGGGGCCCCAAAGGGAAAATTA
>NW_018406816.1:76862-169140 GCF_002113885.1 Mizuhopecten yessoensis | reverse complement strand
ATATAGTTTATATAGGGAAATAACACTTTTCGGTATATATTTTATCCATTTTCAGCAGAAAATTGCTCAAACTTAGTCAGAATCATCTTGGGTAAATGAGAGTTTTACTTTGTAAAATTAGGATTCCTGCCCCATCCCCAGGGGCTAGGGCGGGGCCCCAAAGGGAACATTTACCAATATTTTCAAATTCTTATCCATTGATGACATGACAAGTATTGTATTTCACTTAGTTTACATGCTGATTTCCACATCACATCTAAACAATAAAATAAAGCTACCAGTATCTATGATATAACTCAGGTGACCGCTAAGGCCCTTGGGCCTCTTGTTTAAAAGATTCAACCTTATTTGGTACTTAAAAAATAACCAAAATATGTCTTTCTAACTGTGGAATATTAAGGAACGCCAAAAGGTACCCACCTTTAAATAATACATTCACTTCTTTCAGTATCAATTAATCAAAGCTCACTTATTGGCCGTCTTTTTGCGGCTCGGTGCGGCGTTTGTCGTCCGTCAATATTTTACTTTAAACAACTTCTTCTTAATAACCAAAAAGCCTAAGGGTGATGATATTTGGCAAGAAGCAAACTGGGATGAAGGGCTATCAAGTTTGTTCAAATGAATGACCTTTACTTATATTCAAGGTCAAAGGTGTTAATTGTCTTAAATAACCAAAATGCTCAGGATGTTAATATTTAGCCAGTTGCATGCTTGGATGAAGGGCTATCTAGATTTTTCATGTGAATGATCTTGACCATTTTTCAATGTCACATTTGGTCAAATATGTATAAACATTTAAATGAGCTAATTTCAGTAAACGAAAAGATGGGGTGGTGTTATTTTGCAAGTTGTATCCTGAGATGAAGTGCTATAAAATCTGTTCAACATAATGACCTTGTTCGACTTTCAAGGTCAAAGGGGTGAAATGTTTTTAAATCTTTTAACAGGTTCTTTTGAATGACTTTTAATCATAAATACTGATATTTTGCCTGTAGCTTTGTTTTAGATCACTTTTAAGGTTACAAGTGTGAGATTTATACCAGGTGAGCGATGCAGGCCCATTGGGCCTCTTGTTTTTGTTTACCTGCATCAACAACTGGCACTTTTTCATCATCCATTTTTCATCCTGTCAAATTTCATTCAAATAATTAAAACTTTCCTGTATAAATCACAATCAGTTTGATTGATGTTTTGATTCTTTTTATCGTCTCATAAGTTCTAAAGTTAGATTTACCTGGATTGTGGCACGGGTGAACTGTTGTTAGAAGGCGGACACTATGTTCTGACATCATCTGACACAGCGGGTTTCCCCTGATTCTCGCAGCTCATTTTACGGTAGATATTCCTAATCTTTGAAGTCTCAATTTTGACATCTTTCTTATTACATTAGATATTTCTAAACTTTGATATTTCAGTTTCCAAAAAAAAAAAAGGAAATCTGACATCATGGTTTGGGTTTGGTATTCATTATAAAGTGGGAATTTTCCGTTTCCTAAAATTGATGTATTAGTCCATATGTTCCTATCTGAAAGGTTATGTTATGGTGCAGATATTCACTGTCTAAGACACTTTCCTTTGTTTCACCCTGCCTGTAATGTGGTAGATGTTCTGAAACATTGATGTGTAAGGGTAAATATTTCAGAATGTTGACGTGTTCTTTAGTATTTCTCACAGTATGTATGGGTCTATATATACACCTAGCCTTAATCTCCCGATCTTCTTTGGCAAATTATATTCCTAAATATTGAAGAATATATATACAGTACTATCAGTAATGAGTTCCTTTATGTCTTGTTGCAATATTTATAATGGTAGATATCTTTAATTTGGATCTCCTGATTTGTTTACAGGAGATGTCTATAATTTGTTTGACATTAGATGTCTATAATTTGGATCTCCTGATTTGTTTGATAGTAGATGTCTTTAATTTTGATCTCCTAATGTGATTTATGGTAAATATCTATAATTTTGATCTGCTAATTTGTTTGACCTATAAATATATGTAATTTTAATTTCCTAATTTGTTTGACATTAGATGTCTATAATTTGGATCTCCTGATTTGTTTGATAGTAGATGTCTTTAATTTTGATCTCCTAATGTGATTTATGGTAAATATCTATAATTTTGATCTGCTAATTTGTTTGACCTATAAATATATATAATTTTAATTTCCTAATTTGTTTGACATTAGATGTCTATAATTTTGATCTACTAATTTATTTGACCGTAGATATCTATAATTTTAATTTCCTAATTTGTTATGACCTTAGATATCTATAATTTTGATTTGCCAATTTGTTTGACCGTAGATATCTATAATTTTGATCTGCTAATTTGTTTGACCGTAGATATCTATAATTTTGATCTGCTAATTTGTTTGACCGTAGATATCTATAATTTTAATTTCCTAATTTGTTTGACCGTAGATATCTATAATTTTGATCTCCTAATTGGTTTGACCGTAGATATCTATAATTTTGATCTGCTAATTTGTTTGACCGCAGATATCTATAATTTTGATCTGCTAATTTGTTTGACCGCAGATATCTATAATTTTGATCTGCTAATTTGTTTGCCCGTAGATATCTATAATTTTGATCTGCTAATTTGTTTGACCTTAGATATCTATAATTTTAATTTCCTAATTTGTTTGACCGTAGATATCTATAATTTTGATCTCCTAATTTGTTTGACAATAAATATCTGTAATTTTCTGATTTGTTGTATGGTAGATATCCCCAATCTTTGTTGAACACATCCTAGTCAGTATATGGTAGATATCCCCAATCTTTGTTGCACATCCTAGTCAGTATATGGTAGATATCCCCAATCTTTGTTGCACATCCTAGTCAGTATATGGTAGATATCCCCAATCTTTGTTGCACATCCTAGTCAGTATATGGTAGATATCCCCAATCTTTGTTGCACATCCTAGTCAGTATATGGTAGATATCCCCAATCTTTGTTGCACATCCTAGTCAGTATATGGTAGATATCCCCAATCTTTGTTGCACATCCTAGTCAGTATATGGTAGATATCCCCAATCTTTGTTGCACATCCTAGTCAGTATATGGTAGATATCCCCAATCTTTGTTGCACATCCTAGTCAGTATATGGTAGATATCCCCAATCTTTGTTGCACATCCTAGTCAGTATATGGTAGATATCCCCAATCTTTGTTGCACATCCTAGTCAGTATATGGTAGATATTCCTGTGTACCATACTTTGATGTCACCCATTTTGTATGATGTCCTAGATTTCAATGTGTCTTCTTTTGTATTTTCTCATTGTACATAGTTGTTAGTCAGTTGGTAAATATGCCATGTTCAAATGTAAAAGACATTTAAACCAAATTAAAGGAATATGATAATAATTTTGTAGGTGAATGAAGGTTACATACACACATATTTATAATGAACTCTCAAGAAATTTATATGAATGTCAGGGTTATCTCCCTTTAATTATTTAAGTTTCCCACTGATTTAAATATTTCACTTCTTAAAAGCATCAAAGTAATTTTTCAAGCATCTGGCAAAATTCTTAACTTTCCTTTAATGCCGCCAGTTAAAGAAAATCCTAAAGATGAGTTCTAGAATAATAAGAAAAATGTTCCAATTTATTTTAAGCCAATAATGCAATGTAAGTGGCTTATTAGATTAACTGAAAAGTCAAAGGGATGGTTTTGAAAGGTATATTCCTTTTTTGATGCGAAGAAAAAGACGAGTCGGGGTGCTTAAAAATATTTGAATTCAACAGGAACCCACTTTTAAATCATATCAGACTTGTATGAGAGCTAAATTAATCTTTTTTACAGGAGGATGTATATGCCATTGTTCCTAGCGTGATGAAACATTGTTGTCGCTAGCGTGATGATAAATATGGTTTTAACCTACATTTTGCATTACCTCCAGTACCGGATGTACTATCTATTACAGGACTCTGCACGGAAAAAGGAGGCGTTTATGGAACTACTGGCCAAGAGGTATCCACAATATCGGGACAAAATCAGTGGTACAGGGAGTGAGGATGGATTTCCTATTGGGGTGAGTCAAAAATAAAACAATCAAAAACTGGATCCATCCCGCTGGTGTGGGTGAGGTCTACCGTGTTTGAAAGCGTTCTAACTTTCTCAGTGTGACGGAAGGTGTGGGTTTCACTCCCGTGTGCCATGGAAGCACTTTTGTTAAAATAATTGATGATGTTGTGTTTACCATCTACAGGACAACCCTATAATTGGTTAATTTATGACTTTTTGTTGAACAATTTAATAAAAACATAGGCTGAGAGAATACATTTTAGGAAATAGCCTTTGTAATTATAAAAAAATGTTTTTTTTAGGAATTTTGTGAAAAACGGAAAACTGAAAATGATGAATAAATAAACTCATTAAAAAAATATCCTATTCTTGTCTCTATTATTGTACTTTTGTACAAAAACCTGTGTCTGTGTTTGTTAAAAAATTACCTTATGGCAGGGTGTACGTGCTGAGTGACTGGCAGAAAACCTGCCACTGATGTAGTGATGATTTAGGACTGAGATTAAGGTTTCTGCCTCCATGCTTAGTCGGTTTATCCAGACAATATGTTGCCAGGTGGCCTCTGAGCTACCTATCATTAAAGTACTCCCTCCCAACCATTTAATGAAAAACAGGTAATAAAGGGGGACCAATGTCACTGGTTTCCCCCTGAGATTAAGATCGTATACTGATAAGTATCAATCGTCACTACAGTGCAAGCTGTCACACAGTTTAAATGTGCCCCGACCCATGGTCTAGGCCTATTGTGTCTGTTTTTACCAAGGTCATTAATGAACCTGTTGCTGTTACTCAACACTTTGTGATTAGAAATTGTAGGAGGACCCTGAGGGGGTTTCGTGATGAAATCAGATTATATCTATCTCTTTTGCTTTGTTGGAAATCTCTGATGAAATCTTAATGTTTGTGTCTTTTGTATAATTCGAATCTGTTCCAGTAAATCATTGTATTGCTGTTTTCATCAAAAAATTGGGATTTTTTTTGTCATCCTTTCCAAGTCTACCAAATTTAAGGGAAACTCAAAATTTCTCGCTGTACTGTTATTTTTGACTTTTGAAATCAGCAAAATTCTTTACTATTTGTTTTTTGGTGGAGTTCACTCAATTTATGGATTATGTTTTTTGAGCTATTAATTCATTAAATAGGGCCATCGTTAAAAGTATAACTAAGGTTTTAGACATCTTGAGACTTGATAGGTATATACCAATCAGTTTTTCCCCGTAAACAAACTCGAGGGAATTTGCAAGCATTGTTCATAAAGATATTTTTTTTAAGTTGATCATGGTTCAAGTATAATTCTTCTTTCATTGTAAGTATTGTATATTTTTCAATCTACCTTATCAAAAGTTAATTCTGGATTCAAGACAAGGCCATACAGGGTTACACTTTACATCAATATAATTAAATTGTATCTTTATATACCCATGCACCCCTTAGTTTAACTAGACTGACCCAGTCAGTCCTCAGAAGAGTCTATTTTTGACTCTTTATTAGGGATGATAAGGTTTAATTAATGTCATGGAATTTTGTATCGGCTTATATTATTATCAGTCTTTGAAATGAAATTATTCATGATCTTTTAGAAGTTAATTTGAATTATATAGATGTTGTTAGTTCTAGCGGTAATCATGAAAGTCCATTGAGAGGTAAACAGCAGGTAAATATTACCTTTAAACGAGAAACACCTGTACATATAATTTATTTACCTGTTGTGTATACACTTACAATCACACCTGTCAAAATCGGCTACTTCTTACTTGTAAACTATCGAAACTTGATGATGAAAAATTGTACGGTGAATGGATAGAGTAATTCTTCAAGTTGAATGCAATCAACCCTTGCACGGGGCCTGAAAGCTGATCTATGGACAGTTACAAGGGTGGGCTTGTGTGTCTGTGTCACGACTCTGAGAAACCACAAACGCCACATACCTATTGTACAATAGGTGAATTAGCACCATATAACCAGCATGGTAGAGTGACCTCGTCTGAAAACATGATGTCATATACCTGTCTTCATTTTACCTGTATTTATCTCGTTTATCAAGGTAACAAAGTGTACCGGTCATTTCTATATAATACTTCAGGTGAACGTTGAACAGTTTGTAACACAGAAGACAGATTTATGTTTGTTAGTCTTTGAATATATTAACGCTGCTTTGCTTAATTAGTTAGCAGGCTGATTAAGGATACAGGTGCACCAGTTTGACAGGTGTATTTAGTTACAGGTATATATAGTCAGCATCTAGGAAGCTTTCGTTAAGCCTGAGGCGGTATGAATATTCATTGATTCTGCAGACGAAGGTAAACGGCTGATTGACTACGCTGGGAAAAGGTTGACATTGGAATCACTCAAGCAGAAAAATACAACATAGGTTCGCAAGGTTTATTGAACACACTGTGTGTTCGGGCCTCAGAATTATAGTAGTTAGAGGGAATAGTGAAGTCAGGAGAGTGTAAACTCACGCTGTGGGATATCAAACAAACTTTATTTGATTGTGCATGGTACATAGGCCTACTGTGTTAATAAACTTCCGTAGTTGATTTAGAGTGACACCTCAACTAAAACGGCAGAGTGGTGGCAGCCAGTAGGGGCTGCAGACAATTTAAAGGGCAGGTTGGGATCCCTCCATGCCCAGACGGATAATTCAATATAATTGGAGAGTGACGTCTGTTGCACACTACCTGTTTCAGTGCTAATCACACCAAGGGTGATATGTACAGTAGCCAGGCAGTTTACCAGACAAACCGTGTCAAGTCATGGAACAATTGATACGGATGTATAGAGGAATTCTCCAACGACGACATCATCACTGTGAAGTGGTATCGAGCCATATATAGTATTAGAGGTGCCATATATTTCTGTTGGTACTGGACTGGATAAAACTGGCAAGGGAGCCATTGTTATAAATCGGTAAAATATATATGTACAAGGTTTTCTATGACCTTGATTACAAACAGAGGCTTGTTTTATTGAAGTCTAGAGTTCCATGCCGCAATTACATTGTATGTGTCATTTCACACATCTTATGTTCGGGGAACAGGAGGGAGTCTCAATATTGTTCTGAATTGTGCAGGATATATAACTATAAAGAACTGAGTTTGTGCGGAATAATACCTGGGATTGTTTCCGATATGACCTTTACATGAAAACAGTTTGACTAAGTAAGTGTGGATTAAGACCCTGGATTTAATGCAGTAACCTTGCCCGGAATATGACCTTGGGATAATAATTAAGTGTACTAGTACACTTTTTTTGAGATATTTTGACCTTTGATTTAGTGACCTTGAATCAGGTTTACTAATTTTGTATGAGTTAACTTTTTACTAAATAAGTATGGAATAAAACTTTCACTTGAAAGTAGTAAGCTTTTTTATGACTTAAGATAAAGGACTGAATTCATGTGGAATATGACCTTGAATGGATAGTGACATTGAATTGAGCAACATCGCATCACGTTTACCTGTATGGTTGAACATTCTTGGTGTATACAGCTCCAATGTTTTCTGTGATAACAGTGGAATGTGATCGTGTCAGAAATGTGATGAAATGTTGTTTTATTACATGTGGAGCAGAACCATCGTGTGTAAATCAGGATTTGGTGTGGTAGATATGCAATATCTGTAAAAAAAATCTACACTTTCCTCGTAAAATTGCATCATTTGAGGCCATGTGCTGCCTGGTATCTGAAGTGCACATGACAGGTTCTGATAGCACACGTCTGGACAGAGCTGTACCTATGATGATCATGTACCATGGAAGCAGACGACATTCAAAAGAATTTAGTCATACACAAAACTGAAGGGAACTTAGGACAGACACTGATTCAACCTGACAATTAAGTGTTGTAAGATTGAAAGGCATCAAAGTCGTCTGTTTGATGTCTTTTTCTGAACATTTTGTAAGATTTCTTTATTATTTTATTGAAATATTCAGTATTGATTGTGAGATTTACTAAAGAGCAGACGACGGTGATTTTGTTGACTAGCAGACAACTGAATCTTTCTACAACTAGCAGAAGATTGATCCATCACCTCCACAGCTTAATAGGATCAGTGTGAAAAAATGGACTAAGTACACTCTTAAATGTGAGGAGCTTTTCAGAGTGATTGACATATCAATTAAAGCAGGCAACAGTCTAGTAAATATTGAAAGTGCATAGTCATTTTGACAAAGATTATTTTCTAGAATTATAGTTTCAATGGAGTACTGTGCAAATATAATACCCTAAGGTAGAAAAACAAAAACAAACATTAAAAACCTCCTAAATCCATGGTGTATTACATCAACAGTTGTGCTGAAAACGGATCCAGAGATTTAAATTTTGAAGCGCGTTCACAGTGTAAGATTTGTTATAATACTGCTATATACACGAAAGGTTACAAACACATATAAAACAGCCGTATTTATGAATCCATGAACTCAATGCTGGTACGGAGAGATTGGAAGGATTGGACGACATCTGATCCTAAACAAAAAAAGCAAGGTGGACTGGTGATTCACGATTTTGATAACATTATAAAGTAGAAGTTCTGTTTTCAGTTTTCAAACAATCTTTGTACTATACATCAACAGAAGCTAGGTGACATTGAGCAGACGGCTCCCACAGGGACCTTTTTCATCAAGTACAATGAGAGAGCAGACCGTTTATCAGTAAAATTGATTAATAGATATGACCTTGCCCTTAAGAGGTAAACACATGTACGCTTAGCGGTTAGGTTATAAGTACGTGCAAACAGGATATATGCTCGTGTTTAAAGGTGTGTAATAGTGTGCAGGAGCTTACAGAGGCGTGTGGAGTACAATTTGGCCGGAGTGAGGAGGAAGGCAATATGGTCTTTACCATCAGGTGACTTTATCTCCGTAGAACCAGTGGGTGCCTTATGTGGATAGCTACTACCAATTAGTCTATTAGATATGTGTTACATTGTCTTCTAATCACACGGAATTCTCCGGGATCTTCAATCAAATCAACGAGGAGGAAAAACCGAAATGAATGAAACGGAGAAAGTGATATGGCGACACCACAACAACCAGGTACATATACTTGCTATTTCTCAATATACAGATTCAGTTCTACAGAAATATATTTGTATCGGCAGTTAGTGTAACAGTGAATGTTAAGAATATGGCATCATCATAAACAACCATGTAGATCTACAGGTATATGTTCCTCAGTATCTCGGGAGTGAGTTTGATTTAATGTTGAGTAGAATTTAGTTTGTCTCTGTCTCGAAATATGTGTGATACGAATATGTCACATAGAAATATTCAACGATATCCTGCCTTCAAGTTTTTGTAAACATTTATCAAACATCTGTATTTATGAATGCATAAAATTGGAATTAAAAACCAAAATATCCGGGTCACCTAAGCGTTTTAAAGGCATGTGTGGGAGGGGAGGGGATTTATACACGGATCAATAATGTCACAAAAAAATCAGGTGTATTTATTGTACAAATGCGGAAACATTCAGCTTTTGTGATGCAACATGCAACTGTTGAGTGATATCTGTCAATTTTATCGATTTACAAAACACTAGTTATACCAGATTGAAATTAATGTTGAGGCTTACAACGTAGCAAAAGTGTGTCTATCTCTCATTTTCACTACCATCGTTGATCTATTAAACAAATGGAGTGTTAAGTGACAAGGACAGGAAATATTTATCATTAATATAAGTTGATGTTTATTTTATAAAAGTGTGACTAAACTATTTATACACTGAGTTCAGAGGGTACCAGCTTGAGTCCCAGTCTGTCTTTAAAGGTCAGAGGGTCCAAATTGAGCCCCAGTTTGTCTGAGAGGTCAGAGGATCCCAATTTGGGTCCTGATTTGTCTGAGAGGTCAGAGGGTCCCTCTTTGGGTTCTGATTTGTCGGAGAGGTCAGAGGGTCCCAGTTTCATTCCTAGTCTGTCTTTAGAGGTCAGAGGGTCCCTCTTTGGGTTCTGATTTGTCGGGAGTGGTCAGAGGGTCCCAGTTTCATTCCTAGTCTGTCGGGAGAGGTCAGAGGGTCCCTCTTTGGGTTCTGATTTGTCGGGAGAGGTCAGAGGGTCCCAGTTTCATTCCTAGTCTGTCTTTAGAGGTCAAAGGGTCCCAGTTTGGGTTCTGATTTGTCTGAGAGGTCCTATGGTCCATGTTTGACTCCTGGTATAGCCATGCATATCTTTAAACATCCTGATCTCCAAACATTATTCTTAAGTTCATTTTCGTGTACAAGTACATCTGTTCTGATACAAGATGCATTTTATACACAGATGTGTGTGTGTTGTGTGTGTGTTGTGTGTGTATATGTGTGTATAAATCCTACATTGAAATTGTAACCTGACTATGACCATACACAGGTAAATTATCAAAATTATCGTAAGCAAGACCCATACACACATATATTGATAATAAAATCTCTCATCTCCAGGCACATCGTGTCAGAATGACCAAAATATGGCACATTAAGATCTCTTGAGACATCAGTGTTCACAAGAACTGAACTGAACTGAACTGATATAGACCTGTCATTGGGAGCGCTCCTATTTACCTGTATTTTACCTGTGACTATGATAAACGTTACCTGCATGTCTTTGTGCAGGTGAGATTCGTCAGACAGTCAGAAATGACAGGGCGATGTAGGTTAGATATGAAATACCTGCTATCATGTTTTCTAAAAAGGTAAGCCAGTTATACACTAAGGTATAGTTATAGGTTTATACTCTAAAGGTATAATTACAGGTTTATAAATGGATTTTGGTTGCTAAGTCAGGTTATGTATCATATTGTGTTATGTAAATTTTAAGCATATTAAGTCAATATTTGAACATGTGTGTTTAGTTTTTTTGGGCCTGTCTGTGTAAGAGCTATGTGTGACATAGGATAGTTAGGTACACATATGTATTGGGAGATGTTGTCTTAAAGAATAATTGTGTAATATTTTAACCTGCCATTATATTAACAGTGTGGCCATGTTTAACTACCGTTACTTAAGGATGTATATGCTACCTGTGCTGTAAGAGTTCCTGGTTGTAAAGGCCCTAGAACCACGGATAATAATTTGTGAATCGCTTTGAGACGACCTATGAATTAGGTTATAATAAAGCAGTATTTAAGAACCTCAAATTATTATCATTTATATTGTCTAACACAATTAACCTACACCTATAAAAGGGGATGTGAGGGGGGAGGGCACTCGTTAGAGATATTTTCAAATTTAAGCGTTTAAACTGGACAATGGCTTGATAGGTTGCCCTTTGAAGTAGAATGTGGGCAGTTATTGGGCTGCAGGCATATAACAGAACCAATATGGTATAAAAAAAGAAGGGAAACAACTCTTAATACAGATCAATACATACAATGTGTAAGGGAGCATATACCCTTAAAATAAGAAGGGTATGCGGCTTGTTTGGGAGGTTTCCAGGAATTTATCTCTGGTGTATGACCTGAATGACAAAATTTGGACCAGTTGAAGTGTTCTAGGCTATAAGGGTTGATTTAGCTGTAGAGAACGGACTATTTGTACTGGGTTTATGGATGGAAACGTGTGATTGTATGTGAGGCTCTCATGTACATATTTATATAATTGCTATTCTTAAGCATATAAGTGCTATTGTGTACACACCCATTAGATTTTACAGTCTCACTGTCATTGTGGAAATTCAAGCGGCTCCTTCCATTCAGGAGTTGGATTTACATGAGGAGGAAATTTGACTGTAGGAAGGGAATGGCACATACCATTGACAGTAAAACAATGGCAGCATGTCTATATTGTAGCCATATGTGACCAGCTGAAGATCGCATGATTGACCTATAAGCTAGGTGTATTTCTATGGCTAGTTTATAACATTGAAACTATATCTTTAAAAAATAACACACAGAAAGTGACTGGATGGTGTAAATATTTACACCTAAAAAAAACCCCATCAAGATCCTGGAAATCAACATGGATATAATAGCTTTAGGTATTGGACAGTGCTCTCAACTTTCACCAAGGAAACTGGCTTTTGATTCCTGAATTGGATTTGAAAATGGTATGGGTCACCTACATGTGAATTTTCTCTGGGTAATCCGTTTCCTCCCTCATAAAGACCCCAGTGCATGCTTCCATCCAGGCGAACACGAGTGATTAATATCAATTGATTAATTCGTTTTCTTATTACTGTAAAATAAATAGTATATATATATAAGAAATTTTGAAAAAAAAATACAGTTGCAGTGTGTTCATTTAAAGATTGAATCTTGCTGTGGTCGATTTGATGGCATGATGAATTGAATTGGTTTTGAAACAAATTTAATGAGCTGCAGTTCTACATCTTCTGGATTGTGAAGCTGCAGTAAATAACTGAATGTTGAATTAGACAGGACATCAGACCACATGGATGTGTGATTTGTGAGGAAGAATTTCTAGGGCAGTACATAAATTGTCACTACCGCTAGCAACAGCTGTCAATATTTTGCTGATTGATCGGTTTTTGGTTGCTTGAACAATTTTTTGTGTAGATTCAATAAAAATCTCATACAAGTGGTATCTTCTTCGTTTAAAATTTGTCCGCAAAATCTGAAAATATTATAAGACTCTTTCATGTCCAAGGGTGTAGGATAGGGAGATTCCACCTGAGGGTTTTTGCCAAATTTGAAATTCTCGAGGGTGGAATTTCTCTATCCTACACGCTTGGTTATGAAAGAGTATCTTTCTCTCATTCCAACTACCAGAATAAGCTCAGAAACCATGAACATGCGTTTGGACTGGCTGCCATTTTGAAAATATCATTTTTTTTCTCTGAGCTTTTTTGACGAAATGAGTTTGTCTGTGAGATTGATCATGAGCATACCACATATTCATAAACAGAGTTTGGGCAGAAAAAGTAATCTCATTTTTCTAAAATGTACGGTAAATATATCAAAAAATGTTTTAATTTCATCACGTTGCCTTTTCTGCATGGCAGATGGCATCAGTGTTTTCCAAATTCGTGACGTCACGTCATTGTGACGTCACGACCACGTAAGATAGACTCAGCAAGCATTGTTATCTTAATTGGCTAGCGCTATCTTACATGACTGGATATGAGAGAAGTATTCATACGCACAGGAAATGTGAATCTGGTCAATTTCATTGAAATATAAAACAGGTACTATTTGGTAGTTGTATTGAGTCCAACTTAGTAAAAATTCAAATATATAACTATTTTCTACAGCAATGAGATGGAATTGGCTTTTTACCTGTTTAAATTTTAAAGGTTGGGATTACTTAAATTTACCTGTTCTCCCACTGAACAACTCATCCTTCGGCCCCCTATACCCCTCAATGTCAAATCCATGTTCCAACCTTGTTCAGTGGCTTAATAGAGAATAACTCTGTGTAAATGATGTGTAATTTCACCGCCTGAAGATGTATAACAGTTCCCCATTAAAACATATTATAAGGCAAACACGTACAGGTCGAGAACATATGGATGGTACAGATCATGTAGTCAAGTGTTGTAGAATTTCTAATGGCTCGACATCTGTTCACACTTTCAGTAGACAGTAGAAACATGAACATACTGATATTTTCTGTTCATCATCAGAGAAATCTGGTCTCCATTCAAAGTGAAATGTATTCCCTGCCATTCAGCATACATTGCTGCCATATCTGATATCTGGGTTGTGTAGGTAACAGACCGCTACAATTTGTTATGATACTTATCTTTGGTGTTATATAAAATTTATCGAACTCTTCGGTGTTATATAAATTCATCAAACACTGCTTTTCGATCGTTTTATCAGATCTGAGAACGGCTTTCAAATTATCATAGCCCAGTGCATCAAGTCTGTAATCTTATTTAAGTCTGAAGAAATAGTGTTCTGAAAATTTTGCGTTGTCATTATTTTCCGAATGGATACAACAAAATCTGTAAGTTGTACTTAATATTTTCAGTTGTTTTATTTTCAAGAAAAGTTATTCTTGGATTATCTGAGTGCAATTTATACGGTACAAGTCCTGTTGAGGACCTACAATGAAATTGAATTCAGGCTGTATGGTTCTGTTCTGTCTGTAATCACATTAATACAAATAGGCTGTGTTCTGAACAACTTGAATTTATAACATTTTCCAAATCTATAACAAAAACAATTTCTAGACTCAATTGTCCAGAAAACCAGAATCCTGCATTATCAGATTAGAGATTATAACGAATCTGTTGACCATGCAGGCAGCTACCATGAATGTATAATTCCGACCTCAGCCAAACCTCCATTCTTCCGTGTGGCAGAGGTAATTCAATTGCAGACAGAATCTGAAAATCACGGTAACAAATGTGCGAGTCAATAAAGAAATCAGTTTGGTTGTATTAGATTTCAAGGAATGCACAGATTCAATTAGCACAAAACCACATTGTCATGGAAACAATAAAAAAGTGTTGTCGTCATGGTAATGTATTCTGATTACTTCAAAAGTGTGTGCTTTCAAGCCTGGTTTAGTGTGCACTTGACAACACTGTTGATAGCGAACTATTTTAGTACGGAAATCTTGGTGGACTAATATAATAGACCATATGTCAGCAAAATAACAATAAGTTATAAGACTACAGAACACCTGTCATTTTTGTAAGTTTACATTTCTCGGTCGTTTTCACCAGCTTTCCACATATTGATGGCTCTGATATTTACTTACTTGGTTAACCTCCATACTGAATTAAGGCCATGACTTTCTCATTCATACTTGTACTGAGGTCATGACCTTTCACAGTTTTTCATACTGAAGGTCATGACCTTTCTCATTCATGCTTGTACTGAGGTCATGACCTTCCACAGTTTTCCATACTGAAGGCCATGACTTTTTCATTCGTCCATTCTTAGGGTCATGACCTCACACAGTCATCCATTCTGAGAGAATGACCTTTCTAAGTCATTCAAATTGTGGGTCATAACCATTTCATTCATTCATTTTTTAAGGGACATGACCTTTGATCAAGATGTTCATTATAAGAGAATGACCTCTCTCATTTATCAATACTGAAGTTCATTTCCTCAGTCATTTGTCCATTCTTAAGGTTTTTGAACTCAACATTTTGAAATGATTTCTTACTTTTGAAATATATGGCAAATTGGATTATCCTGTTTTGCATGTTTTTGTTATTTATATAGAAATATTTTTTGGCTTGGTTTATAAAAACATTGTGGCAGGTAAATCTTGAAAGATGGAGAAATGGTGGGATGGGGTGGGGCAGGTTGAAATATACCGATGGAATTTAGAAAATATTGGGGATTGGAAAAAGGTTTGGAAATCGACAGAAGATAAACAGTAAGGTTGGAAATAGACTACTAAGTTGGCCATTTTACCACGATAAATGAGACACTAGTCTATTTCACTGTTGTTATATAGTAAGAGATCTCTGTCAAAGTACTGTAATCTCCAGAATTCATTACCCCATGTCAATAAACAGCTCTTTTATTAGCTCCAATTCATGAGTTTCTCCGCTGTTCCCAGTAATCAAGAGAACCATATACAATTTATCTCTGTTTTATCATCATCTGATGCTTTCTCATCAGGCCTCGTTTCTGTCAGGCTTTGATGCTTCTTTGTTTTCCTGTCTTTCCTACCTTCATTATCAGGAGAGCTCCATTCCTATCTGTCTCAGTCTGACTGGTGATGTATACTATGCGGGGTATTCCGAGATAAAGTGCTTCTTGTATGTCAACTTGTGCCAGAGATTTGAGATGGAATTATCACTTCTTTATTGTGTAATAGTACAATACTGAGAAAACACACAGATCATACAGCAGTGCCTTTGACATCCCATGGTTTTGTACAGTTAGGCCCTGTTTCTTATCGTTTTCTTTTCGAACAGTGGTGGTGGGTGCCAGAAGGTAATGAATTTTTTTTTTTTTTTAACGTTTTGTTTTTGTTAAGAGAAAAATTTGATCGACAGCCCCCATGGCTATTTTTTTTTTAAATATGTCTCTCTTTTCTCTCCTATCTACTCTTTCTTTTCATGGATGTCTCCCAAAGCACCTGGTTGTCAGGAGTGTCTCCCTAAGCACCTGGTTGTCAGGATTGTCTCCCTAAGCACCTGGTTGACAGGAGTGTCTCCCTAAACACATGGTTGTCAGGAGTGTCTCCTAAGCACCTGGTTGTCAGGAGTATCTCCCTAAACACATGGTTGACAGGAGTGTCTCCCTAAGTACCTGGTTGTCAGGAGTATCTCCCTAAACACATGGTTGACAGGAGTGTCTCCCTAAGCACCTGGTTGTCAGGAGTATCTCCCTAAACACATGGTTGTCAGGTGTGTCTCACTAATCACCTGGTTGTCAGGAGTATCTCCCTAAACACATGGTTGCCAGGTGTGTCTCCCCAATCACCTGGTTGTCAGGAGTGTCTCCCTTAGCACCTAGTTGTCAGATGTGTCTCCCTAATCACCTGGTTGTCAGGAGTGTCTCCCTAATCACCTGGTTGTCAGGAGTGTCTCCCTTAGCACCTGGTTGTCAGGATGTCTCCCTAAGCACCTGGCTGTCAGGTGTGTCTCCCTAATCACCTGGTTGTCAGGAGTGTCTCCCTAATCACCTGGTTGTCAGGAGTATCTCCCTTAGCACCTGGTTGTCAGGAGTGTCTCCCTTATCATCTGGTTGTCAGGAGTGTCTCCCTAATCACCTGGTTGTCAGGAGTGTCTCCCTTAGCACCTGGTTGTCAGGAGTGTCTCCCTCAGCACCTGGTTGTCAGAAGTGTCTCCCTAAACACATGGTTGTCAGGAGTGTCTCCCTAAGCACCTGGTTGTCAGAGCAATTTAACCAGTTTTGATGTTTAAATATGCTCCCAACTTCTGATCATTATGTTTCTGCATAGTAACCCTTTATTTTGTGATGAGTTTTCTCCCTTGATGTTCTTATTTAGCTTTTTCTATATAATCAAAACCTACTAGATGTTATCTTCCAGATTTGTTGTCAATAAGTCAAGTCAAAGTTGTCATTCATAAAAGTAGTTTGGTATTTTTTCCTTGACAGAGGTCTTTCGTACAGTCGTTATCTGTGATAGGTTCAAGTGTTTGTATTGCTTTAGGTAGAGGTAGGCTGTAGAGAAGTTAAAGTTCAAAACTTGCATGAAGTTTGTGAAAAAGATTTTGTTTATAATGTAGTATCTACACTAGCTTTTTCTGTTATGTTATCAATAAGTTTTGAACAAATTCGTTCTCAACGTCTGATTTAATTCAGTACTGAAAATAATTTGTAATGAAGATTTGATTCACAACATTTTAGCGGTTTATAAAGAGTCCTTGTCCTGTATCTCCTCTGAGATCTAAGGCATTCAACTATGCTCTCAAATGTAATAACATTCGCTCAGAAATGGGTAAAAACATCACAATGAGATGTTTTAATGTCAGTTCACACATATCCCTTGTGGAATGTCGATCAAACCGACCCAATCAGCTTGTAACTGATCCCCGTTAACAAAATGATGAGCGGAGCTGAGGTTGAGTGAACTTTTATTTGGGATTATGAATTAAACATTATCCAATTCCTGTTATTAATTATTCTCTGTCCCACAGGACTTAAAAAAACCCAGATCAATTAAACAAGGCTTTGTAGCTTAACCTGCTATCAAAGATTACAATGTCATTTAATATGAAAACAATAACTTTTCAATCCATTGAATTATCTTTATTTCATTTATGTTTTTATTTTTCTGCTCTTTTGGTAGAATTAATGGTTAAAATGGATAGTAGCATTCGAAACAATTTGTGGTGCTAATATAATGGGCTTTGTTTTATGCACAAACGGTATTTGAAAACTAATATTGCATTTTCTCAAAAAAAATGTTTGATTTGTCAGCCAAAAACACTTCAACAATGAATGCAGTCTGAAAAACCGGCAACATCCCTGCTGATTCTGTACATCTGTTCATTCTTAGAGAATTGTTTGTATCTGTTTATGTTGACCAAAACAAAACAGTCGATCATTGCCTTTTACAAAAGCTCACAATTATAGTGATTTTACGAAAGCTCACAATATTGTTGTTATGAAAGCTAACTATAGTGGTTTTACGAAACCTCATAACCTTGGTACACATATTGCTTACCAATAAAGCTTGAACAAGTTCGCATTGCCTGCATTTTTGGTGGAGTTATGCCCCTTTTATTGCCAATTAAGGGCATTGTGTAGTAAATGCAAGAACTTTTTTATTATTTAATAAAATCCTTTCAAATTGTGTATGGTAATGCTAGAAGCAATAATGTTCAACATATATTACAGGTTTTTCTGTCAAGTTTCAACTTTCCGCATTTTGGCATATCTGTTTAGCGATAACTCAAGCCAAAACACTTTTCATACTAAAAGCGCTGAGCAGGCCACACATCCACTCCCGTGGAATTCCTGTGCTTAATACATTTATTCAGGCATTGGCTTATTGGATATGTATGGTATGTATAACAAATATATTAAAAAAAATACAATTAAGAAACATTAAAAGATGAATTAATAATTTGCACAGTTAATGTCTGTTGAAATTTAATTTCTATTGAACTATGTAAGGTATGTGAATGGTCCCGAGATCTGTAACTGCCTGGTTTTAATACTGCAGTATGTAGCCTTGATCCTACACTTGTAACCATTGTGGCTGGCAGGCAGGTAAAAAAATGACACTTTCATGGGCCTTTGTTTAGATGTAATGGAAAATCAATAAAGCAGCACTGGATTTTGGTACAGGGTATAGAAAGGTATTGGTGTGTGTGTGTGAAGTGCTATATACTCTCTGATTCAAGAATCGGTGGTAGATTTTGGCAAATGTGCAAGAATATTCCTGAAGCACTTTCTGCTGGATCCTCACAAGTGCACACTAGCATTATCTACTGCACAGTATTATATAAAACAGGCTATTGATATTTAGTTATCAAAGAATTTGAGCACTGCTAAGTTGCTTGTTTGGGAGACTGCGGTAGAGCTGACCGAGGATGAGATTAATTATGTATTATCTCAGAGAAATAGGGTAACATTTTGTATGGCTGTATTCCTTCAATAACATTCCTGTTTCTATGGAAGAAAAATGAGACCTAAACTGTTATATAGAGATATTTCTGTCTTAGACATTGTATCTGAAGTAGTCAAGCTAGACTTCCAAGGTCACGAAGTCTGCACACCGCCAAATTGATATATTTGTATTTGGTTTAGTCTGGCTTAGGATTTCAAAGGTCTATTATTTTGAAGACTTCCATCACAGTATGTGTGTGAGCGATTTGGTACTAGGTATGTTTGTGAGCAGTACCGGTAATGCACTCTATTCAGTGGAACATTCCATTTTTGCTAACTTGCCATTGGAACTTCTAAATGGAACAATATTTCCCAGTTCAATGAAAACAAGAAAAATCTCACCTCAGATTTTGTGATTTCTTTATATGAACAAATTAAGATAACAACCGAAAAGCGAGTCCACCATCAGAACTCGTTACAGCAAATTAAAACAATTCTACTGTTTATCTTCTCACATTGTTCAAATGATTTACAGAAAAAATAAACACACCAATTAATTTGCATGAATGAGGTGCTTTTATCAATGTATTGAATGGTGGGTTTAAATGTTTTTTTCTTATACATCCATACAATCCTTTACATTCATTGTTGCTGACAATTGATGGTGTCTTTTCCACAGATGAATTGTATTTGTAAATTTAAAGGCCACCTTCTGGCTGCAGGGGTCTCCTAACACTGGATTGTAATTAAGCCGTTGATTGTATTTAACGATTACTTTGTCCTGTCACCAACAGCAGGATCGCAGTAAAGCAATGAAGCTGTTAACGTTCTGACTGACCAAATATTGGAACTGTTATCTTTCATATCAAACCTGGGTTTGCTTAACTGAAACATAATGAGAAAGTGGCATTGACAACACCTATAAAATATCCAAAGATCAGTAACGATTATCTTAAAGATTGTTTACTGTTATATATATTTCTTTGAGACAATATATACTTTTCATGGTTTTCTTGTTGTTTGTTAATTACGAATCAAAAATGGTTTGAGTAAGTGCAAGAAAATTTATAAGGCAATCTTGTTAGGTTGCAAAATCCTGTCACAGAATTGTAAACTGTACCAGCGCCATCTGGTTTTTATGTGTGGATACAGAGTAAGTTTACTTTTGATGAAGAGAAAGTAAGAGTTAGTACACAGGTTTATTATTGTAGTTATAATCAAACTGACAGCAAAAGTAGCGTGGAAGGTGACAATTGTTTAACTCTATCATGTCATGATAGACTCAAGCTGACAATACTGATTTCAGATATTTTGTATTTCTGTCTCTTGAATTTCAATCTAAAAGGGGTACATTTTTTTCATGGAAAAATCAAAGCTTCTTTGAAACTGAAAACATTATTAGCTAGAAATGTTATGAAATTTTACCAAAAACAAATGGGAATCCATGCATATGCATCTTAAAAACAAAAGAATGCACTTTTTTTTTTTTGTAATTTGATTTTTTTTTTTTTTTAATAAAACAAAGCTATTATTAGAAGTTTTTGTTAGTTTGTGCATGTGTCACTGGTGTCTTCAAAAACAGCATACAAAAAGGACCGGTAAACTAAAGGATGGTTATATAGACAGAAATTTCTCTTGATGCATGGCTTGTCGTAGTATATGACATTGCATGTGAACTACTGGAAAACAAACTCCACGATTTTCACACATTATAAGACCTGCGTGTTTAATCAACATTATTTATCATGTTTGGCTGTCAAACAAATCCCAGGGAGATTTCATCTTTTATGCTTCTAATGAGTAGCGGAAAAAATAAAGCTAAGAACAGCCAATCAAAATTGATGCATCCTAAAACCGATTTGTGTCGTGTATAATGAGCAAATTGTGTTACGGATCAACAGGGAATTCGTTAATGCATTGGAGCTTTAATCACCAAGCTTCTGCATCAGAAGTGTTAATCGTCTTCATTATGAGAAAATGGTGTTTTATTTTTGTCGTTGTCCAGAATATAATATAAGGCGGTATTATTTTATGGCTACCCTTCTGGCCCGACTATCGTGGTCTTGGACCTGTGTGGACTTTTAAGCCGGTGAACACAATGGATTAATTAAAACCTTATCTGAGAAACGTGTGACAGATTTATTTTCTAGATTTTACGATATTAATTTTATTTCTTTGGCCGATTCCCCTTGTGATATGTGAGTCATTTAAGGTCAAGGTCAGGGTGGCCATTTTGTATCAATTTTTGACACAATTAAAAATTGAATTAAGAACAAGATATGCAAACTAATATGGATCGGCAGTCAAAGAGAAATGAACAGGAACTTGAGTCAGAACATGAAGTGTCATAGTCCAGGTAAAACAGACCTTCAAATATTTAGAATTTGTTCCAAATCCTCTAAAATAACCATAAACAATATAAAAATGTGTAAAAAAAGGAGAAAAAAACCCAACAAAAAAACTATCTGGTATTTTAGTTAAATTTGTGTTGGGAAACATTGTCAACATTTGATAATTTCACCCTTGAAACATCTAAATATACATGTATCAGATGTAGGTTAAATATTTTCATATCATTTTCATTAATATTTGACAATAGTTATGAAATAAGTTTCATTAATCACTTTACTTGACCGACAGGATAGAAGCAAGGAGGGGATCTTAATGTGGAGGAAATTGAGGTATCCGAAAGTTAAACATTCAAATAGATTGACTATGAATATATGTTAAGAATTTGCAGTAAGTTAAATGTCAAACATGATAGCAATTTCAGTGCAATATAAGTAAAATTGTATTTGAAAGATGCAAAGGTATACATTTAATGATTTTGTTGGACAATACTTCCACCTAAAATATGAAGAATGATTTTTGAAAATCTGCTATCGGAAAAGAAGGAAGATTGAAATTCTACTAAACAGCTAGAATCTACTAGAAAAATATCATAAAACCTTGAACCTCTCACAGAATTCCATAAGGCGATTTAGATATGCTGATAAAACGCATCATTCATAACAAAGAAGTTACGGATGTTTATGATTTTTTTTTTTAGTTGCAAATAAAAAAACCCATCAGATTGTCACCAATTTGTTGGATAATTCTATTAATCCTTTCACCCCTATGTAACTTTAGTAGACTCTACCATGCATTGATCTGGACGAGTCCATTATGGTCTACAGTGTTGAAAGGGTTTAAAGATTCTGTCTTCATAAGAAAACTGCTGTCAGTGTTTCAAAGAGTAATGGACTTAACCTTTGTAAGCTGGTAAATTTGACATGGAAAACGAAAATAGAAAGTTGTCAAGTTAGCTAGGTGACAAAGAATGGAAGAGCAAAGACTACCTTTTTTTTAGAGTGTTGGTAATGTACTGGTGTCTTTTGTGCCTTTAAAGTTATCTCCATGGTCACATACATCTGTCAGTGAAAGTGAAGGTACTTGTACAATTCAGTTCCTGTTTACATAATTATTGAACCTCTCTTATGTGAACGGGTGTGTTCAGAACAGAAGTATTAGTAATGTTTAAGTTCAATTGGACAGAAAATGTTAAATTATTATATGAGTAAACCCATCTTATTCCGTCTTTTTGTATTGCAGAGTTATCTGCTCTTGTGAGCAGGTATTGATTGTTACGTCATTTGTTTGTGAGAATAATGCATAAATTTTTGAGAAAATGAGGTAATTTTCTCACACAAAATAATGACGTAACAATCAATACCTGCATGTTCACAATAGCAGATAACTCTGCAATACGAAAAGACGGAATACTACATCTCGGCTGAATTAGTATTATTTTGTAACCCGTGTATTAGGATATACATTTCTGTTCAAGATTAGTTGTTGTTTAATATATTTTATTGCAAAGGACATTTGAATAACAATAATTTTGTAACATACAGAATATTTCGGATACAAAGACAAGACATGAACAGTTTATCCTTTTTTTCTTGTTCCTAAATATCTTTACAGAACACATGATAAAGTACATATGGATAACTTGCTTGGTCATTAAAATGTTTGGCATGTTGTATATCGGGTCATTATAATGTTTGGCATATGGTGTTCATCATGGTCATTATAATGTTTGACATGTTTGGCAAACTGCAAACGTTGATGAACTGACAACCACAGCATGCAGAATGTGCCAATTTAAAAGGACTTAACCTAACACATGTAATTTATTGGCACAGCCTACAATAACATGCGTGTAAGTGTAAAAGATGAAGGGTTGGACGTATAGATCAGCAGGTGATGGTAACAAATTGTTTTAGTTATCTTTGTTGATTATTATAAACATTGAAGGAAAGAATCTTCAGTCTGAGGAATTGTAATCCTTAATTTGTTTTTCTCCCATTAAAACTTTGAGGAGGCATAGATACTTTAGTGTAAACATGTATGCATGATCATCACTTGGTAAAATGTGGTCCTACAAGTCAGGTGGTCTCTCATGGACAGGTGGTCTGATGATTGAAATCCCTTTGGTATATTGTTCCTTAATTGTGATAGGTGGACTTTTAGTAAAGTTCTGTTTTGCCAGGTGGTCTTCCTGGACAGGTGGTATCTCCTGACAGTTGATTTATGAAAAGTGATCATTTTAGACATCAGGTCGCACTAGACAGGATGAATCATATAACCCAATACCATGAAGTTTGATATGGAATTATCAACCCAAGGGGTGTTACGATTCCAGATCGTCTTTCCCAATTCTTGCTTCAGGAATCTTGTCTTTGCCCAGCTCTTGATGAAAACGCACTGATTCATCCACTGATTCCCTATTGTAATGATTCTTTTCTCCTGTCAGTAATGTGTTCCAATAAGTTGTCCAGAAACCTATAGGTGTATTTACTACCAGCATTTGCTGTATTTAAAGTTATCCTCCGGATGACAGTTCTAGTTAGCATTTGGAAATTGTTTTCTATCCAGATTTTTTACCTTGTTCGCTATCGCCAAAACTTTATTGTGATGTCGTATTTTATTGTTTCCAAGATGTCATCTTATTCAGGTGTTTTTTTGTCATGACATTGTATGTCATTGTACTGTCTATCAGGTCACAAACATGAGGATTTTTCCTTCAAAGGTCCGGTCAGAACTTGGTCTTTTTCAGCAGCAACAGGAGAAAACTATGTGAGGGGTTGGAAAAAGTCATGTGACATAAATAATCTCAAAATATTTGTTTTCTTTCTCTGTATCAACGGTTGATTTATAAAGACAGATACTGTATCTGTTACACAGAGTATTACAACCATCACATGTAGTATAGTGCCCAGTGTAATGTCACAAATGTATTGCTTTAATTCTAGTGTAATTTTCGACACAACATTTTTATGCTCATATGTTAAAAAAAGGTTGGAAATTGGAACTTGTTTGAGGTATGAAAACTTGTTGGCGCTGGCATGATTGTATCGCTCTAGTAAATGTCATGCTGTGCTTTTTGTTGTACCTGGCAAGTTACCAACACATCTATTGTTGATGAAGATATACGTTTACAGTAACACTTTGTAATGCAGTCACTTTCTCGTCCTATAGATAACATATCTACATTTGTCTGTGGGATTGATAGACTACTCGGAAAAGTGTATCTCATAGGGTGACAGCAGTTAAAAAAATAGAAAAATAGGATACTTATAATTATCAATTAAGGCTGTATGTTGCATTACAATTTATATCTGTGTCATTTTCTGTAAGAGTTGTTTCCCTTAAAAAAAATAGCAGTGTACATCCATTTTAATAGTTAACACATGCTAACTAACATTTTTATACCTGGTATTTGTGTTAGTCTCGATAAGAAGAATTAAGCAGAACTATAAAACATATTTTTGTGTCGCCTGCGAAAAGCTGGTGACACATAGGTATTGCTTTGTCGGCGTTGGTGGCGGTGTCGTCGTCGTCCAAACAGAGGTTTTTCGTGCGATAACTTGAGTTTCCTTTGGCCGATCAAACTCAAACTTCATGCAGTGCTTCCTTACCAAAAGTGCTTGCTTGGGATTGCTTTTCAGGTCCAAAGGCCAAAGGTCAAGGTCACTGTTACTATAAATAGAAACTTCATTTAAACTGTATACTGGATGGCTTCGATCTACCACTTGACCCACCGTGCATACCTCTGAAATGCCGTCTTACTCCAAATGTTATTGACAACACTAGCTGTTTAACATCATAATCAACAAGTTTATTCATTTATTTATGGGAAACCATCCAACAAATCATATAAATTAAACTTGGAATTGAGACAATGAGTATCCATAGCAAGTTCCTTAAAACTCAGAGTATTCTTCCCAGAATAACAGATCATATAACAAAATGATGCCATCCAAAAACATAATCTATGATTATTGCTTACTTTTAACATTATTTCTTGAAATGAAAAGTGTATCTATTTCTTCGTAATCTCCTAGCTTCCTGCGCAGGCGACACATCCACTTCCGTGGAATTCTTGTTATCTTAAGTCTGTAAATGGTCCCTTATGTTATATACACATGAGCTTTGCTCCTCTGAGGCTTAAAGTGGAGCAAATCAAAAATAAAGTTGGAGGTTCTTAACTAGTTAAGGCTATATCCTCCTTCACAAGAGTTATACCTGCAATCTGCTTCCCTTAAAACTGATAACTTTTGTCTTGACTGTTTAAAAAAACCACAACAACATGTGTTTCATCAAGTAGAGAATGAATTATCAAAAATGGTACACATTAGACCTGTTTCTAAATGTGGAACCTGTAAAATAAAAGTGTCTTTAAGGATGTAATAAATCAATGTAAAAATGAGACCTTTATTTAGAATTGTATGGAATGATTTGCTTCCTCTGTCTGGCCTTTATTTTGATGGCCTGTCAGGGCTATTTTAGGGTTTAATCAGCAGTAGAACTAATATGTTATATTTCTGGGACTCCATAATAAATGGCCAGAAAGCTGTCACTAGATTCAATCCTGTTAATAAAAGCTTTGTCAGGTTGAATTAAGAAAACTGAAAACGATTCTATATACAATTATTTGTAAGATTTTGAGACTGAAAATAAATCAATTATAGTTTGAATTTATGCTCCTTTGTGATAAATTTCAAACATATTATTTGACTCAAATTAAATTAAGAAAACTGACGAATAAATCTTTAATTTGAAAATCACAGCAAGTGTCTTTGTAAAGAAAGATGATTTGGTGTAAGAGATTTTGGGATTTAGTGATGGGTGGGATTGACCGTTGGAGGGAGTGACTGACCCGTGATATGTTGGGGGTGGCGCTGGGATGACATACAGAGGCTAGGCTTGTAAGGGATATGTTTCAGAAGTAGAACCTGACACATTTATAAGAGATATATATGAAGCTGTCTAGTTCTACCAAGACTAGATTCTGACAGATAGGCACACACTGGAAGGAAATCTACACAGGTTACAAACAATGACAGGTTTGTGTCAGTTAGACAGAAGGAAATCAACCAGTGTTGTATATACACTGACTAGTTGTTGGTTGTGATGGACATGATACAAGACCTGCCAAGGCAGAAATCACGATGGTCTTGACTATTTTTTAGAGGGGGGGGGGGGCTTCTGAATGAGCTTGTGATATTTATGCCATGTCAGGATTTGGACTTTCACTGAATGCACCAAGATGGGGGAAAAAGACAGAGGAAGTATTTAGCTGTTGAAGTTTATATATTTTCTTTTTTGTAAACTTTGATTTCAATATATTATTTTTTATACATGCAAATGTACAAGTGTTATGGAGTGCATTACAATTTATTCACTGACTGTTGCATGCTGTGTTAAAAAAAATCTAGTGTTGTAAAAATGTTAATAGAAAATTAAACTGTAGATATTACGATATAGAAATATTACAATGAATGTCTTGCTTTTCATTCCTGAATATGGAAAAGTTAGACATTACCTTGACTTGTTTTACCTAAGAACTGTAGAAGAAATGATATGACCTTTAACTATTTTTAACTTGAACAAAGTAAAAGGTATAAAAATGCCCTTGACCTTTAACTTTCCTAATCTAGAGAAAACAAATATTAAAGCGATATATATAAGCAATCAATTATTTCTGAAATAAGAAAGAAGACATTTTACATTGACCTTGACCATCAACTTTCTAAACTTGACCTTTTGTTATTTCAGGGTCGAAGGACACGTGACCCAGCACGACGGGCCACTGTGGTGACGTATAACCCTGGGAGTGTATCGGGTGAATATGAGGATTCCGACACCATGTCCAACATCGAGGGTCCGGTCACTAACTTCACCAGAGGCGGGTACATGCGGTCAAGTCTACCCATCGTCCGGTCACCCCCAAACACCTATGAACGACCTATGGGTAAGTAGGAAAGGGACTCAGGACATTGTTTTAAGGAGAAATATCAGCACTTGAAAGTTGAAGGCATGATGCCTGTACCACTGTCAAAAGCTAGCACTATGAATTGGAAAAATGCATATTTAACAAACATGAAAAAAACTCAAGTGAATCCTTTCTTAAAAGAAACATGTGCCTTCTGAATGTTTATGAAGTGCAATAAAGATTAAATACACAGAAAAATATCAACAACAGTAAAAACCTGTATTTCATTAAATGTCAATTTATACTTTGATAAATAGGATTATTATAGTGTGTTATGATTACTGAAAGATTATAAATACATTCTGAATCCTTATCTGAAGTGCAAAGCATTGCCAAGGTAAACACAGGTACTTATCATTACGATCAATATTCAAATACATGAGCTATGTATTGAGTTCGTTTAAGTCGGTGTTTAGATGTGTGTGTGTGTACAGTGTTTTGAGTAAACTTTAAGTGGTTTACTTAACCGTGATTTATCTTTGAAGTATATATTTATTTTCCGTGTAAAGTTGATAAGACATATGTAGAGCATGAACCTCATTACAAAATATATACAACAGAAATGTATGACAATGAGTCAGTTGGATGTATTATAATACCGTATTTGCCATAACATGTACCCCACCATTTATAAGTATGACTAGGCTGTTGTTTTTCTTGTTGTCTGATCATCTCTCACCATCATTTAACTCATTCACCCCTGATGACGCATTCGAACTCTTCCAATTCAATGATTGGAATAGTTAATTATGAAATTTCAGGGGTGAATGAGTTATTACAAACTAACTGAAAAAGGTGTGGTAGTTTTTAGAATTTTGTAAGGTTCTACAGTCATTCCTATAAATTGTTAAGTGTAAAGGACATTACAAGTTTAAATACTGTAGTCATGCATGCATATTTGTTACATTCTGAAACCCTCTCCTTACCTTCAGCACAGAAAACCCTGCTGAATATTTCTCTAAATAATCATGGAATTTATCACTTTCTATCTGTTTTATTGTATGACCTGTATACTATTCCACTTTCCCTTCCATACCATGAAACATTATAACCCAAAAAGTTGTAGCAGTTTCCCATCCATACAGATAGATGTTTTGTAGTATATTTTCTCATTTAGACAATTACAAATTGTGGCCATCTTTACATATCTTTTTCTCATCCTTATCTATCAGAAAGAATTAGTGTGTTATGTTCAGATTTCCAATTTCAGATGTCATTAAGACATTCAAAACTCAATAAATTATTTTTGATCGGGTGGTGCGCAGGGGCGACCAGTGTTCAGTTCACTGATGATCAGGTGTGAAAATGTGTCGGTCACCTGCAGGACCATGCGGGTTAACTCTCTGTGTGTACCCTTACTGATTTCCTCCTACATTAAGATCCCTTTTAACCCTTTCACCCCTATGTAACTTTAATAGACTCTACCATGCATTGATCTGGATGAGTCCATTATGGTCTAGAGTGGTGAAAGGGTTAAGTTTCTATCTTGGCAAACACATGAGTGATTTATATATGTCATTAAGACCTGTTTCACAATTATTAGAAATTAAACAATGCTTATCTAGATATATCATACATTTATCAAAAAAATCAAAGTCGGCTGTCTTGACTGGGAGGTCACTGGGATTTTTCTTACCCCTCAATATAAAATGATTAGTATGTGACCATTGTGTCAAAGTTGTGTTAAAATTGTTTTATCAATTAGATTGTGACATATACTTTGTAGTAAATTTTAACTTGAAATAATCTGGAATTGTTTTCTTAGCACCACATGGCAAATCTGATCACTTTGAAATACATTTGATGATTGTGCCAAAAATACCCACAATTTTAATGACACATGTATACATAGATCTTTTCAAGTATAGTACATTTGTATTGTTCCTTTTGTATCAAAAATAATGTTTTTTTTAATTTTTTTTATTTAACATATATATTACCAGATTGATGTTTCTAAAAAAAAAAGCCTGAAGGAAGGAAATTTGCAAATTTTATGATTATATTGTTAGTTGAATTAATTTTCAGGTTTTGTGTTTCTCATTTACCGGGAGGAGACACGGCGTGCTGTGTTACCCAATGAAATCACACACCTCGACACTGTGCGAGCCATGTTTGTTCGTGCATTTCCACAGAAACTGAACCTGGAAATACTCGAGTCACCTCGCAGGAAGATATATGTCCTTGAAGCAAAGAGCTCCATTTATTACCAACTGGAAGACTTACGGTAATTATCTCCCCTTAAAAGAAATGACAGCTGTTGCTATGGCAGCAGGTGCAATTTTCATTCTTTGACTTCAAAATGCAATTGATTGGTTAATAATTGAAAAAAACAGGTTTGACTAATGATATCTTCAATAAAATATCAAATAAATTCTTGATCCATCATGATTCATCACAAATATTTTATGAGATAGATTGGGTTTTTCCGTTTTTTTTTTTTTTTTATCATCAATTTGAACCTCAAGGCCATTGATGATTTTAACAGCTCCATTTGTTGTCCTTAATTAATGGGGTTTTGACGTTTGCATTATTGTGGTGTCCCTAGGAAAACCAGGATTTTATTGTTCGTTGCTGTTCATGCTAGGCTATAAATACCATTTTACAAATTTTACTATTTCTAAGTCAATCTGTTTCAATAATATCTTGATGGTGTACCGATACCTTGGTGTGGCAAGCTCTGATATCATTACCAAACTTAAATCTGTTGCAATAACTTTCTTAATGTCTAAGATATCAGACAGACTTCGACATGACAAATTCTGATGTCATCACGAAGGTTGAATTAAGGAGTGTCAGGAACTGGTTGTCACATATTCTTCATTATATTATTGCCCCATTGAGTAAGAAATTTAACAGAGAAAATAAAAATCATAAAAATGGATCAAATTTCAGAAAGTCTCTGTTTCTCAAGGTGATTCTCAAGGTGATTATTTCTAATTCCAGAACAGATATGATCTTTACTTCCATTTCCGCATAAATCATATGAAGTTGTTATTGTTTATGTCATACAATAAATCATGTTGTCACGGTATGGGGATTAATAAGTTGAAAAACAATCTTAGAAACAAAATGAACTCCTTGCAGAGTTGCATATACTTTTACCTTAAGCTGTCATTGCGCGTAAGGAAATATCATTTTGTAAGACATCCTGTGAAATTGATTCTACAAACTACCGTATTTAACAGCTATTGCCCTTAACCTTGTCTAAACGAAAAAAATTCTATATAATTCAGAAACCTTTATAAATCATATTTTTAGCTCGCGTATTCAGAGAATAGGTGGGCTAATGTAGTCACGCTGGCGTCCCACCTTCTGAGGTTAAACGTTTTGGGCAAGTTTTTTCCAGACAGTGTTGGATCATCACACTCAATACACAGTTGTCTTTTATGAGGTTATAAGCATTTATACCGAGTGTGAGCAGTGTGCTGGACCATATTTTCATATTTTAGGGTTCAAAAACAGCTTAATTAAACTTGGTTGAAGTTTTGGGACTAACTTGAGGTTTATAGAATAGCAAGTCTTCTGTCAATACAATAAGAACACTCCAGGTTAATTCTGTATCCCTTACTGTAAATTCTCCATAATGCCCATTTTGAGTCTTACAAAAAAAAATCAGTATTACAGGTTCAGGATAACCTTGGTTTTTCGATTAACCTTGACCTTTGCCTTCTATATATATTACTTTGACCTTTCAGGGATATCCGAGACCGTTCTGTATTGAAGATCCATGAATGTGACAGTTTTGAACCCCAGAAGATCAAGGAGCCAGCCCCTGAGACCCGGGGCAAACTTGTCCAGCCTCCTGCAGGACAGAGGGGGCAGGGGTTCCCTGGGGAGTCACCAGCTACAGCCATCACAGACCACGTAAATATTCTGTCAAACAGAGATCTCTGTCTTCACAATACATTCCTTGTCGTTCTTTGGTCATTTATCTTCTGAGGAAATAACTTCCAAACTGAAGAAATTGTTTTTTCCTGAAGAAGGGTTTGTTCCTTCATATAGACCTATCACAACAGGTGAAGTGAAAAACACCAACGTATGATGGGAAGGGTTTAGCCATCTTAGCGATCAAATAAAGTTGTTTCAGTGTAATATTTGATGTAGATACTGATCATCTTTTAACACATTCATCACTCAAACTGTGGTATTTCATGTTAATATCAGCATACCTGCCAACGGCTCTACAATGAAATGAGATTATTTTTAAAAAGTTCAAGTTGCAGGTGTAGCAGCCATGCTATAGTCATTTCTGTGTGGCAACTTTTCAAGTCATAAAAGTCAGTTTTATGGCAATTATGAAATTTGCCTTTAAATACACTTGTATGGTTATTTTTAAACATTTTCAATGTTGGGTCAAGTGTGGTTATTTTTAAACATTTTCAATGTTGGGTCAAACAGTGCAAGTGCAGGGGACTGCAATCTGTGTAGGCCTTATGACGTCTGTATACGTATTTGTTAGCAAGTTATGTTACAGACCTCTTTCTGTGTGTAAGTAGTAACATTGTTACACTGGTAGTGACATTCCTGTTACCATGGTTACAGATGTTTAAGGTTAATACTGTTTGTTGTGTTGAGTATACAGTGTGTCGACAAGTGTCAGCGGTCCACCAGTGATCAAATGTTGAATATTTTCTCTGCAAATGTTGGATTTTTTCCCCATGACATTTATATATATATTCATGACACTGAACATTGCGTATGTGTTGCTGATGCTTAAAGCTGGTGCCAAAATGGGTTTAAATCAACAATAGGTGATCACTGGTCAAGGACACCCGCTGGTAGACCATCTGTAGTGACTGGCCGGAATACTCTATAAATATGCTGACATTTCAGGTACGGAAAGCCCAGACGATGCCTCCCAGCATGGCTCATTCCTATCCGTCTTATGTGGAAATGGAGTATGAAAGGCCAAGGTCACAAACACCTGACCCCATACGAATGTCGAAAAGTCAGGGGACATCGTCGGGGACATATGGCCGTGTGATGTACCAGTCCCCAGAACGCCAGCTTTCACTTGAGCGCCCCAACCTGAGACCCATCCCAGAAAACCACCAGATGCAAAATGGCTACATTCCTAACAGTAAGAAGACTTCATATGATGATATGGACGGACGTGGCCAGCCTATATATGTTCATCTCCAGGGCTGTCGGAGTCAGCCCCCACCCGGGGATCCCCTTCGGAGAGCCTTTTCCCCGCCCCCTTCTAGTGCTGTTTCGCAGGAATATGAACATTTTCGAGCACCAGGAGGGCCGGCGCCAGGAGCACCGCCTCAGACATATGTCGCCCATGGGACACGGGCAAGCAACGTGTCTGCGCCACAGAGGGCAACTGGACCAGGCACTGATCCACGTACGTAAACAAACCACAGTAAAGACCCCCACCCCTACTGATAATGTATTTTTGTAAGTTAACAAAAGAACATTAGACTGACAACAAGACAACAATCGGTTACAACACGCTTTCAATTTTTATGTAACCACGATTACAATGAAGTTGTGTCTCTTGTGACCAAATGGAAGTTTCGTTAACAGGATGAAATATTTTCAAGTCACAAGACAGATATTTCATGCCTTTTTCATGAGAAAGTCAAAGCTACAGTATATTGCCCCATTTCTTGAAGTCAGACTGGTTAATTTATTCCCTTTACCTAACTACAATTTGTCATTAATTTTGTAGGACATGCAATGCATAACAATCGGCACTCACTAGCATTCACACCCATGGCTGATAAAACTGTGTCACCTACCAAACCTACAGTCACTAATGGAGTTCCGAGGTCACAGAGTTACAGGGTGGCCCCTGACACAGAGCGCTCAGTGCCGTTACCACAGCGACCTCGGAGTGTGACCCCTCAACCCGTGCCCCCAGATGTAGACTCAAAGTACGACGATTGGTAAAGGGCAAAATAATACATTCTTGATGTTGTACATGAACATTAGAACCTTTTTAATTGAGACCTTTTAATTTTCTAAAAGAATTGTTCTTTTAATTCTCTTTGTATTTTCCATCCATATTATTTATTTCTCATACAAATCTATATTTAAACATTATTGTTTTGGGAGTTTGATTTTGATTTTGAGAATCTTGGTTAACAAGACCCCACTGTACTGAACTGTTTTTGTGGCACACATTAAAAACACTGTTGAAGTCTTAGATAAACAGGAAATCTTTAAATCAACAGAAATGGTTGGTGTATGGATGGGTAACTTTTAATTGATCAGCTGATTGATTGATTCTGAATTATAATGAGGAATTGTCAAAAAAATGAGCAGGGGTGTGCAACTTTACTATCCCAAAACCTAGGTTAGTAAATGCTATGCCAGTTCTGCTAAAAATGTTTAATACTTACTATGAAATTCTTGACGGACGAGTGAAGAAACAGTGAAATATGAAATTGTTTACCCATTAGTAAGGGAGATCACTCTAATAGGAATTGCATTACACAATATGTAAATACCTTCCTGGAAGTCATTGGAAGTATTATATATGATTGACAACTTATATTTTCATGTTCTGAAGTTCAGTTTTGTCTCAGGCACCATCTTGTTTCCATGGTTACAGGTTTCGTATGGACAAGATGGAGGCCCAGATAGCCAACCTTGCGGCCTGGGTACAGACAGCCGTGGTGTCCACCAACTCCAGCCGCGCCAGCAGTGTCAGGAGTGGTGCCAGTACTACACCCTCGGACACAGGGGGCTCACAGCTGGGGAGCATTCCTGGAAGTAAGTTACAGAGGTCATACAAGGTTACTAGGGGTCAACATACATATGTCACTTACGTTAAACTTGTCAGGAAGACAGTGAACATTGACAAAGAATGTTTTTAGAGGTCAGGAGGGGTTACCAGAATCACCTTTAGGGATAAACACACTTATAATATTTGTTTTGAAATTAGTAATAAAAAAATCTTGTAGAGGTCATATCAAGGTCACAAAAGTTATGAGGTCAACCACAGATCTGGATGTCAAATCACTGGGGTCTGGCTTGTATAGCATATAGCTTTTAATTGTTCTGTAAAGTGGCAAGGTCATTCATTATAATAAGACACCATGATATTTCAAGGTCACACAAGATATGTGGGTTATTGGTCAAGTTTCATTGTTATATTTTTGAGAATATATCACACAAGTGCAAATCATATATGTATGGAAAATGATTTAAAAAGTTATCATACTTCATTCTTTGAATTTTATTTCTTCTTTAATATCTTCCTAAATCCCTTCCATTGTGCACCGTTTGATTACACAAATAATCTGCTATTTCATTTAAATTTGTTGCTTAATTGGAAGTAGAGAATCTTTGCTAAATGCAAATCATCCATTAATTCTGGTAATACTGCGAGTTGGTAGATCATGATTTCATCACAAAACGTGGCATGGAGTTTGTTTAATTAACTCCTAACATAAAACTATTTGGAGCATGAGGTTAATATCGAAAGCAACTAACCTTTTCTCTGCTTCAGTAATAAAGCAGTGTCTTAGTTATATTCAAAAATAATCAATGACATCTTTTTAGATTTTTTGATTTCTTATTGTCCAATATTTTATCAATTCCTGTTTTACAATTTTTCACCTACATTTTTTTTCAGACAAAATGTTTGCACTGATGTCTTCTTTATGTCTGTATTATAAGCATGGTCCCTATTGTTTAGTGACTTCAAATTGTGAATACTTCAAGTTTTAAGTTTGTTTGAACTTAAATTAAGATAATGTAACAATATTGGACAAATATTTTACCACTGTGGTCAAATCTAGATAATTTGTAGTTGAAATTGTGAAATGTATTTCTTTTCCAATCTTTTCAGTAGTTTCAGAGTTAATCTGTTATTGGAATTTTATTATTGTTAATTTTTGTGTTTATCTCATCTCAAAGTAAGCCATACTTTGGTAACAAAAATTATCAGCTCAGTTTTCATTGTTATATCCGATATAATAAAATGTTAATTACCTGAAATGTTTCATTTTCATTATTCCCTGGCAGTCTTTTTAGGTCACCTGAGCTTTAGCTCAAGTGACCTATTGCTATCCGTTTTCGTCCGTCGTCGTCCGTCGTCCGTCGTCCGTCGTACGTCGTCCGTCGTCCGTCGTCCGTCGTCCATCGTCCGTTAACATTTTACATTTCAAACTTAAAGTCAAGTTCTGCTGGGCCGATTGAACTGAAAGTTGATAGGAATGATCGCCTCATGGTCCTGACAAAGTGTTGTTATTTTTCGGGTCAATCAGAAATACAATTTGGCTGCCATGGCCGCTATTTTGCTACTAAGTTCTAATAGGCCGATCTCACTTAAAATTGGTCTAGGAATGATCAGCTCATGGTCCTGACAAAGTTAAGTTAACATTATACTATTTTTTACTCAAATTGGTACATATTTCAACAACAAAAATAAATACTATAGACTCAGGTGACCGTTAAGGCCCATGGGCCTCTTGTTTTTATTAATCCTGGCGACTAAAAGGATAGTTCATCTCTGCTTGCTTTACTGGTACCTTTGTACTGTACTACTGCGAGTTTTGGACTTGATAGAGAGATGCTTTTTACAAAAAAATAGCTACCGTACTTTTGTTTTGTGGATAACAAATTTAATTCTTTGCACTTGCATTATTCACTTTTCACAAAATGTGTATTTCGTAGTTTATGTAAAAAATAATGTGATACTTGAATTCAAGATTGATTTTTAATGGCATTTTATACACGTAATATTATGATACATAATGCAAAGAATAATAAACACTAGTTGTTTCGTTTTTGTAAATTATTCATTGTTATTAAGATATATTATAGATCAGTTAAATATAATTCTATAAAAAAAATCTTCTCAAATTTTTATAGAAAATAGAAGCAATGAAAGTTTACCGGAGGAAATATTTCTGTTTATAATGGAAAATAAATTAAAGTGATCTAAGTTTTGATGATGTAATGTGTCGATTCTGTGTCGGGTGTAACAAAAAGACTGTCAATGGATAGAGGTAGTACTCAGTTGTTTCAAACCCAAATAATTAGCTTGGCAGATTTTCGAAAAAAATGAAAAAAAATTAATATGTAGATTTATAAATTAGACTCTGTGTAAGTTGTTCAAAGTGACCAAAAAATGTTTTGAGAATTTTTTTTTCTGAATGTTTGAGTTACTGCTGATTTCATTGTTTAACTCATTCACCCCTGACATTTCATAATTAACTATTCCAACCATTGAATTAAAAGAGTTCAAATGTATCTTCAGTGAATGAATAGATGAATTAAAACCTAAATATTATTATATAAAGAGATTAAGAAGGGTCTTCTAAATATAAGTATTTTTCTCTGCTAGAAATTAAGCTAATGCAGGTTGAACAACTGAGTGTATATTGCTTTGGATCAGGTTTTCCACACGCATGTGCCTTTTTACTTTTCAGAGGTGGAAGCGGAAGATGCATTAGATATGAAAGGTACATATATCACAGTTTAAAAAACGAGGCACCCTCGCCTTGTTCACATATCACTGTCTGTACTCTATTTCACAAACTGATATCTTGGGATAAAACATATTGCAAATAGTTACAGAAATAATATGTAATGGACACAATTTCATAAATCCTACAGCTTTATGGAGTTCTTCTACAAAATGAAAAATAATAGATTCAAACGTTTCAAAATTTTTAACAAAATATCTTTTCAGCAGTTATCTCCCTTTTGTACAGTTTGGATACAGATTGCTCCTTTTTCTTAAGCTTTTGCTGAACAATAGGCAGTGTTGACAAAATTGTTGCTATTACTTTTTGTCAAAATATTCTTGGTTCGACAAAATGTTGAATTGTGAAAGAAAAAGGACAGACAGCAGTATATTTGCCACAGACAGCAGTATATTTGCCACTGTAAACCCTCATTAGATGCGCTGGATGTATGCTACCTTGCACTTTATATATTTAAAATTTGTATTAGAATTACCTCCCCTTACTTTTTGAAATTATGTGAAAAACAAGTCCTATAACCTTTCGCGAAAGACATTTTGCAGTTTTCTGAGTGTTGATGTGTTTTGTTAAGGAAACGGGTTACAGTTAGGTAGCATATATCCCTAAGTGTTTTCTTTATAATTGCCCTATTTTTCAAACACTTTCGCACAACCGTGAATTACATTGAATGACCTTGACTGACTTCAGATCTAAATATCTGTTTAATTTAATACTTTTGAAGTGAAAATATCAAGGTCATTCACATAAATTCTCCTTTGCATGAACTTTTAAAGAGTCACTGTATTCAATCATCTGAATAAATAATTTTATTTCTTCAGATTTTCGCAGTTTTTCCAATTCCGTGATGGAGTCTATTTTTGCTTACCGAGACTAAACATTACGTGAGAAAATCAATATAATTTTAGTTGGTTGAATACAGTATTATAGTTATCCAGTATATTTTTGTGTGTGTGTTTTTTCTGTTATTTCTCTTGTGTTACCTTGAATCACTTTGCTTACAACAATACCTGGATCAGTAAATGTGACAGACTTTTCATTTGAGATGACATGTAAACCTTGTAATTCTGTATATTTGCACTTATAAGGCTGGAATAATGTACTCGTGTCCAATTTAAGGCCATGGTATATAATTGTTGCCTAGTTTTGTGCTGTCTTGAAACATTTTGAACTGATGTTTTTTGGACATTTTATGATTTACTGGTAATATTATGACAGGCAGAATACTCTTGTAGACTTTTATATATACATATAAGGCAGGTAAAAATACTTGTTTGAATAAAACAGGCCAATTTCTGATACAAACTTGTTTAAATAAAATAGTCTAATTTCTGATACTTCAGTATGATGTTTTCTTGGCCTAATCACAAATTCAAGCTTATACAAGCTTGAGAATTTAACTTGAAGTGTTGTTCTAAAGGTCCCTACAGGAGAAAGGTATTACCTTGAATTGAAGGTTTATCTATGAATAAATCTTAAATCAAGAAAAAAAAAAATTTGCATTTGGAATCTGTTCGGTGGTGTATTAATTAGGAAAACAGAGACACAGATTTAATGGTGAAATACAGGTAAAATAGCCTTAAGTTTCTTTACTCCGACACTATAAAACGATAAACAAGTCATTTAGTTTAAATTATGTGTTTATATCACAGGCACATTGAATAATGTCACACTATCCTCCTCCAACATCAAGGGAAGGTTATCGGAACAAAATGAAACTGGACTCCTAGAGACGATATCTACACTTAATTGTTGTAATGGAAATGTTTATTTCAAGATGCATATCATAATACACTAACCTGTACTGGCAGAGTCTTTTATACATTAGCATAGATCTTTAGGATAATGGTTTCGTACCTGGAGGGTAAAGTGATTTTTAAATTATCCAGATTGAGGTCTTCAAGCTCTTTTTAACTATGTGTGACTCGGAAACATATTTTAATAACATTTTTATATTTTTTTTCTCATAAAAATTACATATTTATTTCATTGTAGTAGTATTTTCAATACACAGAAGATAGTTTGAAGATCAAGTCAAAACACAAAAATATATAGTCATTGATTTCCAAATTTTACAATTACAATGTATAGTAAATGATCAGCATGTTCTATAAATAGTAACATGTGTGGATTTTGGATTTTTTAAACTCAAAATATGAATAAAATAAATTTTATTAAATAATTAAAATTAATCCAATTAAGTTTTAAAATAATTTGTAGTGATTTTTGAAATAAAATTAATAAAATTAATTAAATCTGATTATAAAACAAATAGCTGCAAGACAGAATAAAGACCAGTATTGAATATAGAATTGTCTCTGCCCAGTCCTTTAACTGACCTCTTTCCTAGAATTCTATATCTGCTATTGTCTCTGCCCAGTTCTTTAACTGACCTCTTCCCTAGAATTCTATATCTGCTATTGTCTCTGCCCAGTTCTTTAACTCATTCACCCCTGAAGACACATTTGAACTCTTCCAATTGAAAGGTTGGAATAGTCCATTATAAAATTTGAGGGGTGAATGAGTTAACTGACCTGTTCTGATTCTTCTGGTTCTGTCTCTCGCATGAAGCCAGCAGCATGTCTAGTATCTTCTAAAGTAACAGAAATAAAACATTCCAAAAAGCTGATTTCTGCTTCCATCATCGCATATTAGATGAATCTGTAGCTTCAATGTATTCTGGTTTATATTTTGAGCTAATGTTACTATGGCAACTGGTGACTTTTTTTTTCAACTGAAGAGTTCTGAAATGAAACAGCATTGTGAAGAAACAAATACTTCAAATTGATCCTGGAAAATTGGAGAAAAATATGCTGTTTCCACCAAATTTTCATCATGCTGAAAAGCTTCTTAAACATGAAAAAATTTGAGTGAGATTTTTAACATTTGGAAACCTGAAAGATCTGTTTAATTAAATAATGGCACAATTCAATTAGGTTTTCCTTTATCATTGTCAATGAAAACATTGACTGCTGGAAGCTTACACTTATTCCTAATTTATGACTATCCACATGGAAATTTGTTCATGAAAAAACAGACACAGTGAATTGGATACATATAATCTTTTCAATTAAATAACAATTTCCGATTCCCCACACAATTAAGTTGCTTTATCTAACCAGGAACCATGTTCATTCATTTAACAGGTTTATCAGATCTTTCGACCGCCTCACAAACGACCTTGACTCCAGGAATCAAGGAGGGTATCCTCAACATCAAGAAGCAGACGACAGAACTCCGCTCCGATCTGCGTAACATCCGACGACTCCATCAGCTCAACAAGGAATGCATGCAAGAGTCGATCCAGGACACCTTACAGAAAATCACGGTAGGAAGAGCATCAACAATCAGGCGTGTCTAAACCAAGCAGCACAGCGACTAACAAATATCATAATAAAGAGATTTTCAAGTTGCAAGTAACAGTGAAATATGTCCAAAAAAAATTATGTTTACACATCGCCCAAAATTTAAAAAAAAAAAAAAAAATCTTCTTTCATAATAGACAGACTTAAACATCTGTTTGTAACTCGGGTTCTAATTAAAAAAAAATATTCCAAATTGACCACCATATACACGGATATAGACCGTTTTTCTGATAACACTGGATTAATTTACAAGAAAAGATATGTATAAATCATTGTAGTTGAACTTAGTTGCTAAGGTGCATCTCTATAATACCTTAGACTTCCTTCAAATCTTTAAATTGGAATGATTTTAGCAGACCATTACATTCATTTAAACGTTTGTTAGAAGTGTTACCTAAATGTGTGCATTCACAGGTGTCAGCCTCTGAAACCTCCAATGAGGGGAGAGAACTCTCTCATTCCACATTTCCAGTGAGGGAGAAAGTGTGTGAAACACGACTGAAACTGCTTTGCTCAGTTTTCCCTTTTTATGCTTTAAAATAACTTCAAGAGGCATTTATCTGATTCAGACACACCTGCTATGATCATAACACCCACCCTGCAGTAACTAGGAGATCATTTGACCACATGATGTAGATTTTGAGCTTGTGTGAGTTTGGACTTGAATGAGGGAGTTTTGAGGGAGATTTGTAAATTTTGAACAAAAAGAGCGAGTTTTTCTTCTGAGGTAATGATGTTGAAAATCTTTCTACATGTTTACAGAAAGTGCTGTCGACTGTCCCAGGCACAGAAAACCAGGTACTACGCAAACAGCGGAGTGAAACAGATGTCCGTTTGAAATCCTACATCGGAGACAAAGCTATGGCCTTTAGGGAACTAGGGTAAGAAATGCGTCTGTAAAAACATTTTATGATGATTTTTTTTTACATTTTCTTCTTTTAGCATTCATTTTTCTCATTAATTATCCTAATAACAAATAATAAGATGTTCTCAGCCACTCAGTATTCTATTTATGATTGTATTTAAGAAATAAGCACTGTAGGATTTGAAAAATTCTATTTACCAAAACCTGCTTACTCCAATATTACGAAGAATAACAATGCTTATATAGCGATATCTTTACTGAAATAACAAGTGTATAAAGATTAGCTTTATACTTTGGATATCGAACTGTCATTTACTAGAAAACGATCACACAAGCATTTCTAGCAGTTTGGCTTAGATTTCAATTGCATCCTTACCATGTTTCAATTGAAGGGAAATAACTCTAAGCTACTACAGATTTAGGATCCCAGTGTCATACAAGGATAGATTTTACTCGTTGTAATTCTGTTCAAAAGCTGAGAATCAACATGTTCTACAGTTCTTGTATGTACATCTTCATCAGAAATAATTTCTGAGAATCAACATTAATATAAAAACAAAAACAAACAAAAACGTGGTCATGTTATAAAAACTCAGTAAAGCAGTAAAAATGTGGGAATCTTCTAAATTAAGATCTCAAATTTAATGATAAGAAGAAGTTCTTTGTTTGAGAATGTTGTCAGCTGTCTCAAAACTGTGTGTGCTTCATTTTTTCAACCATTCAGATCTAGATCTAATTGTTATTTGACAATTTGCCCACTCAGTTATATTATGTTTCGCTATTTTCTGAGGTAGAAACAGAAATGTAAACAGAGAACTTAATTTCAGTTGAAATGTCAGTACATCTAGCTATATAGTGACCTTTAATTTTGTCAATTTAACCTTACAGTGACCTTGAGTCATGTGTGGAGGAGCTTCGATTTGATGTGCTGTCCCGGCATTGTCTTGTCAACATGACTGATGTGGAGGGGATGGCCCTTCTCCTCAGTCAGGTGGCACGCTGCCTGGGAGAACTCAAAGGTGAGGCTGTCACATACATGCTGTACATTATGGCTGTGTTCCTATTTAGAGTCAGTTCTGGACATCATCCAAAATTCACTTGTTGGTAAAGTAAATCTTTCACACTGAAATCTGTTAAAACCTTAACGAAATAATAATTGACAAGGTGTGGCCTAGTCTACATACATATGAAATACTTTTAAGAAGGTCACTGAAAATTGAATTTAAATTTAATTATTTAGAAGGTACTAAAAACTTCAGACCTCATATCTCAATTAAGACTTAAATAAAAATTATATGATTATTGTTCTCTTGACCTGAAGAATGAGATCTGTAGATGGAAAGTTAAATTGTTATGTTTTGTCCCAATTTTCTGTAAATATTTGAATTTGTTTAGTTTTTCTCACAAACTCACACACTCTAACATTGTAGGTCTTTTCCCATCGCTACAAGAGGAAGTCAAGCATGTTCTATCTGGTGAAATGGAGGTCGTGGTTAAGGAGGAAAAGTAGGTCACATTGTAACTTTCAAAATTATATCTTTAAGGGAAGATAACTCTGTTGAACTTATTTATTTTCAGACAGATTGTAGTTTCCATGTTAAATCATAATCAAATTATGTCTTCACAGATTCCTCAAGGATGAACCTGATACTTTAGAAGAAGGGTTGAAACGCTGCAAGAAGCTCACAAACACCCTGTTTACACTAAAAAGGTATTGTGATCTCTCAGACACCCTGTTTAGACTAAAAAGGTATTGTGATCTCTCAAACACCCTGTTTACACTAAAAAGGTATTGTGATCTCTCAGACACCCTGTTTACACTAAAAAGGTATTGTGATCTCTCAGACACCCTGTTTACACTAAAAAGGTATTGTGATCTCTCAGATATTGCATGATTTGATGTCAATTTTCCTAGTTTTACTATTTTAAGAGACCTGAAACTGTATTTTGTTTGTAACCTGATTGTACTAAATAAATCGTAGCTAAATGTTTCTCATTGCAACCATACTGGGAATTAACCTATAGTTGCACTTCAAGGAATTTTTGTCCACCTGAAAGTGGTATTAACATAGACAGTAATGAAATATAAGAAATTGTCTCCATATTGAATCAATTGTGCATTCAATCAAAAGAATAGCCTTTGATCAATGTTGGTATGTTATTTCTGTTACAATTTTCCTATGACTATATTTAAACTCAGATTTAAACTTTTACAGTAAACAAGATTCTTGAGTAAGATTCTCCATCAACGCCAGAAATGTTTAAGATATCTTTTTTTTGTAGGCTTGCTTCAGTTCAGGAACATCGTCCCCATCAAAAGGCAGGTCAGAGGTTAGGGGGCATGGTACCAACTGATGGTGACCGCAAACATTTACTGGAGAACATTACTGCCCTGGTTCCTGACCATGATGCTCGCCTACGGAAACTTGAGGTAACCCAGCAACGACAAGTCATTGATTCTACCTCGTTCACACTTCAAAAATACGAGTCCGATTGTAAATAAAGCAAACAGGAATTAAAGTTTTTGTCAACAGCAATGTCCAGTCAAAAGAATCACTGACGCAATTATTCATATTTGATTTTAATTAATTTGAAAAGCATATTGGGGTAAGAGGGAATCAAATAATAGGTTGTTAATTGGAATAAATGTGGTTATATTATGACAATATGTCTACTCCAAAAGGTCAGTATTCACCCTATCAGTATTCACCCTAAGCGCCATCTCAGGTCGGTGGTCGGTGAATATTGTTCTATTCAGGTACATGTACATCAATATTTGTATTCCCCTCATCTTTTTAAAGGTGTACCTTCACAACATTCATCTTTATAACAAAAGTACATGTATATTAAGGTAATTTCTAAATTGACAACTGGAAATCGTTCTTTTTAAAGTACAAAACTGATTTCTTTTCATTTATAATTTTGATGTCTGTTCAATTCATTTCATTATCGGTCAATAAAGCATGTTGAAATAAAATATTCACAAAATTTCTTGGAACTTTTGTAGGAAGCAGATGCATCCAGGGAGAGGAAGAAGAAGATTGTAGTTAAGCAAGAAGCTTTAAAATTTGGTCGGTCGCTTGAAATGGCAACTCGTAGCCTAAAGCCAGCAAGTTCAAAGGAACAGTTGGAGAAGGGACCAGAGGTCATGACTGCTCTTCAGGGTACAGAGTCACAGCCCTCAGGGTCAAAAGTCGAAGGTTCGCCAAGCCTTGTGCATAAACCTACCTCAAGTTCAAGTGATGCAACAGTTAAGTCATCTTCTCTTCCACCAAGTAGTTCAACCTCAGATAAAAGCGTTCAGAGAGGAGACCGTGACCGACAGACTGACCAGTCAAAGAGTGAAACTCGCCCACTCTTAACAGAGAAAAGTCGTTCATTGGACAATAGATTAGATTCAAGAGAAGCTATGGTGTCAGATATGACAGTAATGAGGAAGCCAGCTGTTGTTGTTAGTGCTGAGTTACCGTCTGCCAGTAAGTGTTTGCCTGTTGAAGCCTCCAAACCCCATGTCAATGGTGACAAAATGGCGTCTGGGAAACCACAATTGACCAATGGTAAGGGTGGCAGTTCAAAACGATCAAAAAGTGTTGACAGTGGTGCGCTGGAGGATAAAGATGTGAAACGAAATGCAGAAATTTTAAGAATTCAAAAAAATGCTGCACGTGCAAATTTCTTCAGTTCAATCACAACTCCTCCAACCTCCCCAGAAGAGGAAAAACGATCGCTGGATTCTCCCAGTGGGGCTAAAGTCATGGACTATACTGTGAGAATTTCTCCGGTCAAGGTCACAGTGTCAGGAGAGACTCAATACACTGTGAGCTCCTCAAGCTCAAACACTCAACGACCAAATGTGTCGAGCTCCTCTGGGAAGCCAACATTCTTGCCAGTCTCCTCAAAAAGGGAGAAAACGGGTGAAACTAAAAGTGCCACACCCTCTCCCACTACCCCTAGTTATGTAATTACTCCTGGTGGTACTCGTGTTAGTAGCATTCCAAGGATCTCTCCTCAAAAAAATTCTGGTGCTTCTGTTCAAAACCGTGATATAAGTGAACCAAAGACATCATCATCACCATCATCCAAAGACTCCGGGTCAGTCAGTGCAAATGGATCATCAAGTGCAAAATCTAACGGTAAAGTTACTGATAAAGTTGAAAAGAAAGGTAGTTCTTACAGTAGTGTGGAGGGGCGACAGAAACGGCCACCTCCTCCTCCACCTCCTAGAAAGAGCAGTAGTCGCCCTGGGGCTTCCACTGCAGGACCACTGTCCCCAGTGCGTACCGAGGGCGACCCACAGGACTCCAGTGTAGTGACAGGGCACCGTATGGGGTCTGCCTTAAATGTAGGTACTCTCACTTCCACACCAAAGGCAGGCATCACACACAAACCCACCACTAAATTCGAGAAAGATTTAGCTGGTGGCAAAAGTGTCAGCAATTTAGGTAATAATGACCGGAGGAAATCTGATAAAACTGACTCGCAATTAGCAAAATCAGACAAAACAGAAACTCCTGTAGTAAAATCAGAGAAATTATCCCCAGCGACAGCGCCGGTGACATTGAAATTTGAAGATACACTAGACCAAAGTGAGATGGCGTCGGGTATGAGACGTGAGGAGCGTGAGAGTAGCAGTGAGAGTACTACCAGTTCTAGTTCTCTAGACTCACAGCAGGGTACTGTTGTGCTCCGCTGTACCGGCAAAACGAACCGGAAACCAAAACCTCCACCCCCAGCACGGCGGTCTAGTCTGCCCCTCGGCAACAATCCACCTACAGAGAAAATGTACAGCAGTAGTAGGTCAAAGGTCAATGGGAGGAGAGAGAGTGACGGTGATATTGGCTGATATGTGGTGGTTTAATTGTCAGGATCATTTTTGTTACCATTCTTACCAAATTTTCATTGATACGTTATGAGATTGTTGTTAATGTGTGCTAGGCTGACACACTGCTGTGTTTGGAATTATCATTTCATCAATTAAAAAATTGTCATTTTACAAAACATTTTCCAGAAGTTAAATTTCACTCTAGTTAAGGTGCCGCTTGGCTCTGATGTAGTAATATAATTACTTGGTTTAAGACAAAGTAACGTCCGTTCCCTGTTGCTCTAGCTCGCATCTCTTTTATGCCAACTCTAGTAAACTGCTTGGTTTAAGAATCCATGTACCACTGTTAAAACTGTAACTGTGTATTGGGGACTTTTTAACTGGCTCAACAGTCTGGCTAAAAATTTAACTTCTCAAAAGAAAATGGGTCGTGGTGGCCAAGTGGCTTCACACTAGGTCACAGTTTTAATGCCTATTTTAGGCAGGTACATGTACTGGCCACAGGTCTGCGGAATTTCACCAAAATCCTGGTACACCCTTCAAAGACTATAGCTGTTTATAAGACACAAAACGCTTTCAAACCAATCCAATCTAAAAAAAAAAAGAAATAACATCCTTGATGCTCCAGAGCTTATGCCGTCATGTGCTCTCTGCACGCCTAGAATATGTCATAATAAATGCGAAGGCATGCAGTAAGCAATTTGATTAGTTTCAGGTACAAAACATGACCATTCTTTAGGCAGATACGTACCTGTCCTTTTAAGATTACAAAGGAGTGACACCTGACTTTGAAGATAGTCAATCTTTTGGTGTCTAATTGTATCATACACATCCATAAGGTACCTCATACAAAACCTTCAATTTTGCCATGACATAATGAAAGGGTGCATAACGTGGAAGTAGGCTTTACCCCTGGGGTATCCATGACAAAGAAATCCATGTCCTGTGAAATGTTTGGGGGGCAAATAAACAAAAATGAAAATTGAAAACTTAAAACCAACATCAGCATTTGGGAATAAAAATGAAAGCGTGCCAGATCGGGATTGGGACCCTGGAGATAGAACTGGCAGATTGAGTTCCTCAGCCAAGTCCTGCTACAGTTAATATCCAAAACAGATTAAAGGGAGACTATTGTGTGTATGAATAACTACACTGGAATTCTGCAGTGTGACAGGGATCCTTAAGGATACATTATACTAACAGACCTGACTGTGACATGAATCTCCTTTCCAAGAGAACTCCTCGCTAAGAAAAACATAAAGATCTTGTAACAGTGACTTGTTAAGTATAGTTAAACATTTAAAAGACACACAAGGTTAAGTGGCCATTTATTGTATTTAGCTTTTTCCCAAATGTTATATCAATTTCCAAGGGAGATAATTTAAATAAAAACGCATCATTTGTAACTAGCATCGATCGTTATCATTACATAAGGCTGTCAAAAGTATTGTAAAAAAATCAGCTGTTTATATGAATATGGGGTACATTTACTCATCAGTGACACCATTTACATTATTCACTTCATAAGCATTTGTGAGATTCAGTATTTATCAGTTACGAACTTTTGTTGAGGTGAATATATGGCTTTATGGACCTGGAAGGTATTGACAATGATAAAATTGATGAGGTCAATACTAAGTCTATATATCCATATATTTGCTGAATTAGTTACGTCTTTGTTATGTTAGGTAGGAGCTTGTGCTTCTATATCATTTAACAACATGGAATATACTTCCAACTCATTCACCCCTGCAGACACATTTGAACTCTTCCAATTCAAAGGTTGGAATAGTCCATTATGAAATTTCAGGGGTGAAGGTGTTAGTCTTTAAGAGAAAAGTACTGCATTTGGCTAAGAGCATATATATATGGTGTCGCCGCAATTCAAGTGATGCCAACAAGAGCATATATTGATATGTTGTCATTAAAATTTCAACAACATGTTACATTATTTGTAATACAATGTATACTGAAGTATTGACTCACACATGACACATCAAGTTCAAGAAATGCAATTTTTGTCTATGATATTTGAATGTATATTTTGAAAGCTCTCATAATCAGAATCAAGCTTGATAGATTGGTAAGTTACGGGATAAATAATTTAGACATTTTCACTATTCAGGATTATTTCTTGATAAATGACTGATTATTGTTGTTTATAATTCTGTTAGCTGTAGTAAAGCTTTCATGCTGTGACATAGAAAAATAAAACTTCGTTTGGTGTACTTTTCTTTTGAATCTTAAAATTTGAACACAAGAAAACTTTCTGAAACTATTCTAGACAGGTCACCAGTTAAAGTGTTATGAATTCAAGTGGGTTTTTTTCCCCCATTCGATTATGAGTGTCAGGTGTCTGTGTTAGGGGCAAAATATTTATCATGTTGAATTCAGTCTTACTTTTTATGAACCATTTATGTTCAAGTTGTAATTTCATTTAGAATGGGCATGGCAAGAACATCTTGGTACATTGCAGGCAGGCAAGCAGGCTGTTTTTTCTCTTAAAAAAATCTAATTTTTTACTTCAGTGAAAGATCTTTTAGTTTATAGCTTCTTAAATCTTAAATATATTCAGCTTATGAATAAATTTTGAGATTTAAGATTTCAAAGAAGATCTTTTTGGAAAAACAACAACAGAACAATACCCTCATGGAACTCACAGGGAAAGAAGATTTTTTGAAAGTATTGAAAAAAGGTTGCCTTTTCGTTAGGATGTTAAAATCTGAATTGAAAACAGTAATTCAACATTTTAGGGCAAAAGTGTTATGTACACCAAATCTTAAGAATATGAGGCCAGAAATTATTAATCCAGAAAAGTGTATTACACCTGTCATTCCTCGTCAGTGAAATATATCAACGTTCCATGTTTCCTGTATGATGCTGGAGTTATTTCCCTTGAACTGGTCTATAGGACCCTGTTCGTTTATGTGGAACAACCGGTTTGTCAGTTTTTAAATGTAACCACTTTGGGTATTAATCCTGTCAGACCTGCAAATGTTTATGCAGGCCTTGCAAGGCTTTGTCAAGGCGCGTCTGAAAGCAACATGAGTTGACTTAATTGGTCCGACCTTATTTAATAAACGAACAACTGTGGGACCGACCGTCAACTGTTTAAACGAAAACGGCCTAGATTTAATGCATTTAACCAAATTTTGTTATGGTTTCAAATTTTACTTTATTGGACTTCTAGGATCAAGCAAAACTTTATTTAAGCACTTTATTTAAGCATATTTTGTACCCTTGTAAATGAAGTATACCCCTTTATCAAATCATTGGAAACGGGTTAAAAATATTGCAACAGTTCACATTGTCAAAACACTGGTTTTCCAGAATCTGCCTCAGCTAATGAACTGCGTATCTTGTTTATATTCATTTGACAACTTAAAACGGATTGTAGGAAGATAATTACTTTGATAAACCAAGGGAAACTTGCCCTTAAAAGGAGGTTAAACATTTTCCCAAACTAGACCTTGCATATACAGAAAGAAGTCTTTTCCAGATTTCACTTTTTTTTTTAATTCTCTTAAACAAGTGGACAGGTCAACACTGAACAAGGTTTTATCACAAATAAGATACAAAAGCTACACATATGTAAACAAGTTTAACTCATTCACCCCTGAAGACACATTTGAACTCTTCTAATTCAAAGGTTGGAATAGTTCATTATGAAATTGCAGGGGTGAATGAGTTAACAGGAGAACGGGCTTAGCAGAGAGAGAATGGTGACTGCAGACATAACTTATACATAAGAAATGTCACTTGTACTTGTTTTAAAAGTTGAAAAGTACCTCTGTAAAATATGACAATTTCATAACCTAACTTTTATACAACTGCCTGTACCAGGTAGATTAAATAAACTGTAGTGATTTAAATGCACATGGTTGTGAATAGATTAAAAGCCTTCATCGTAGAAGTGGAAAGTGCAATATTAGAACATCAGTGTGTGTCTGGTACGATGGAACCTCACTAATCCCGAACTCCTGTAATCTGGACCTTTCCAGACCTGGTACACAACTTTAATAACATTTTACATGCCGTTTATTTACAACCTATCGGGCTCATGGCTATTGTAGAATGTTATGTTGTTAACAGAATTGATTCATTAATCCAAAAAATTAATTAATAAAAATTTCCCCAACTTTTTTGCTAAAGGACGGAAATATCAGGATTACTGAGGTTCCATTTTTAGCTGATGATGTAGTTATAGATATACATATAATTGTGAATGGTTCATAAATGTTATAAGTTATTGAAAATTTCAGTAAACAATTATTGAAGAAAGTGACAGTGAGATTTTGATTGGTGTCTCGCTGTATTCAGTATCGGTGTGATATTGTGTGTGATGGATGTCTTAACTGTGAAGGAGAAAATGCTGTACTCGACCTAATAAACACACATGTGTCTATAATGATGTACCCCATATTTGTTCAGGGTGAATAGTATGATTTTAATATGTTGTGTTACCTCCCTTGACAGTAAAAATTCAACTTTCTGTCCAGAGACTCAGTATTCCGTCTTTTCCTTATGCAGAGTTATCTGCTCTTGTGAGCAGGTATTGATTGTTACGTCATTGGTTAGTGAGAGAAACGTCATCAATTTTTGAGAAAAAGACGTAATTTTTCTCACACAATCCAATGACGTAACAATCAATCCCTGCTCACAAGAGAAGATAACTCTGCAATACGCAAAGATGGAATATATAGTGAACTGAAGTAAACCTCCAAGCATGTTGATGAATGTTTGGTGCGATATTTCATGTCTGAACACAAAAACAACAAAAAATACATAAGACTACATGTTGCACCGTTTTATATTTGTTATTCTGGTAACTCCTTTCTGTACCAATTCTTAGAACTGACCGACATTTTCGCAAGATCTTGTTTTTTGGGAAAGTATATTGATCTCAAAAGTAGGGAATTTAAAACCACAGCGAGACATGAGGGAAGGGGTTGAAGGATGTAACAAAGTGTAATTATTTCAGATGTTGAATTTTATTCATGTAAGACCGGTTTTCGTGTATAAATGCAGTGTGTTTATTAGGTAGGTTACAGACTACATATTATTGTATATAGATAACAGATACTGGATATGTTACCATGTATAGAAGTGTATAGATACAATAGTAGCCAGACTTGTAGACTGGTGTAGGGAATAGTAGGTCATGTGACATTTCAAAAGCAAATTTGAACCTTTCTGACTGCGATATAGGTGTCGACATAAATATATACAATGTGTATATATACAAGGTGATACATTTCCTTGACACAGCTAACTTTCCAGAAAGTCTCGTTTTATGAATCAAATAAGTTTGTATAGGAACTGAGATTAAAATCGAGATTAAGTCATGAAGTGTTTACAAATTGTGGAGCCTGTACTGACAATATACATAAAGTTCATTTGATGTATTTGAGGACAACTATAAATACTTCCTGATATCATTTTCACGTTAGTGAGACAGTTGCTACTTATCCACCTCTAGTATGTACTGATAGCTAATTGATAACAATCAAATGGTCAATTCGCTTCTGAAATGTAACAGACCTGTAATCTAATTTTACTACAGTATTTACTGATCAACGATTTACAGGACAGTACGGGTATTCCTACGCAAGCAGACGACATATTAAGGGGGGAATTCGGGGCGAATTTCTCATATTTTTAAGAGATTTAGTGTGCTTTATTTGAATTGTGTGCAATTTAAAATCTTGCCTACTTTTTACTTGCACATATATTTATGCAAGTACAAGATTATTGATTTTTTTTTTGCAAGATGATTTTTTTGCAAGATGTTATATCTGCACATACATCTGAATGCTTAAATACATCAGGGATGCTTAGTGCTGGAATGAATTGATGATCATGAAACAGCGCATTGAGAAGCTTTGGTACTTGAAAACATGACCACAAACTGGCCAGATTAATAAACAAAGGCTTTTTTGACAAACCGACATTGTAGCTTCTAATTCAGTAAAACTTATTAATATTGCACATGCTTTAAAGCAGTTACATCATTAATTCATGTAGAAATAGAATTTTAAAAATCATCTTTCCCTATGGGCAGTTTTCTTTCATATGGCATTTATAAGGATAATATATTGACAAGGAAATGTCATAATATATAACATTAATCAGCTGATCTATATATATATAGTATGTTGCATACATAACATTACCATAAATTACAGAGAATTCACTTCATATTTGAATCACACGTAATCAAGTGTGAAGTTATGAAGAAATCAAACAAGCTCATCGTCACTTGGCATGTATGTTACAAAAGAATAGTTTGTTTCTGTTTTACGTGAAGGTTTTTGTCTCAGTAATTGTTTGTTACCAGTGTAAGTGATTTAATTTCTGTAATGAAGGGTATTAGGACACTAACTGCCAATGTGTTATTTTGTCTCATCTACACAATAAATGCATGGTTTCAAAGAGATACCAGAAACGACTTGTTTTCTTTTGACTTTTCTGTCATTTTATCACAGTATGCTTCCTTATAGGTGTAATTACTTGTATTTTGTTTCCCATGGGGCATGAGGTAATGTCTTCTTGTTTCCCATGGGACATGAGGAAGCGTCTTAATGTTTTCCTTGGGACATGAGGTCTTGTTTTCCTTGGGACATGAGGTAGCGTCTTCTTGTTTCCCGTGGGACATGAGGTAGCATCTTCTTGTTTCCCGTGGGACATGAGGTAGCGTCTCCTTGTTTTCCTTGGGACATGAGGTAGCATCTTCTTGTTTCCCGTAGGACATAGGTAGGGTCTTAATGTTTCCCGTGGGACATAATGTAGGGTATTAATGTTTCCTTGGGACATAAGGTAGCGTCTTCTTGTTTCCTGTGGGACATGAGGTAGCGTCTCCTTGTTTTCCTTTGGACATGAGGTAGCGTCTTCTTGTTTTCCTTGGGACATGAGGTAATGTCTTCTTGTTTCCCGTGGGACATGAGGTAGCATCTTCTTGTTTCCCGTGGGACATGAGGAAGTGTCCTTCTTGTTTCCTGTGGGACATGAGGTAGCATCTTGTTTCCAGTGGGACATGAGGTAGCAACAATTCACTCTGTTTGGTTCTTTGCTACATGTTATGTCTCCCAAATTAAGTTATATTTAAAACATCAAGCTCTCTTGTTAATATCCTTGGTCAGCTTGTCATTTACCTGGCTGTGCAGGTCTTATTAAATCTTTACTCAAACGAAAACAAGTACGAGAAAAGCCCTTTCATGATAATACTTTAACATGGGAAAATGCTTTGAATGGATTCTGTTACTCTATTGCAGATACTAATGTATAGCCTTCCAGTAGAAATTCGTGAATGTTATAAAATATTGAGAATATAAATTGATGTAAAATACAAAATGATAAAAATGTTGTGTATGCAAATTAGAGACAAAAACAGCAGCATCTTTTTTATAAACGTGTCAAATTTAATACAAAAATCATTAATGATTTAAGTGTGATAAGTAAAACGAGGGAAAAGTATTTCAAATTGAATGGACTGAAGCCAACAGTAATGATAAGGAGCGGAATCAATTTACTTTTCAATATTTTCCACAAAACGGCGCATATGGAAAACACTGAATACTAGTAGTATAAAGTTTAATAAGGAAAACTTAGACATATGCTTAGTTTTAGGGTTGAACACTACACTAAAGCTAAAACAGAGAATTAGAAAGCTAACGACTAAAGATGTAAAGGTGAAATAGGAATGCTTGCAAGACATTTAAAAGAAATAATATTAAAAACGCAATGGTAAAATGTATGGATGGATGCGTTAAGGGCACGATATGATTCCATTGAGTACAATCTCAAAAATAATTTCCTCTGTACAGGTCGTGGCCTTCAATGAGATAACGGGTAGGTGTTCTTCAAAATCTTTATTTTGTGTTTGATGCATCAATAGAAGAGGGATGTGGTCCAAATAGTGGAAGTTCGGATGTAAACCTTAACTCTTTCAAAATGAGTAAGATTCCCACCATATAACAATGTACATGTTTTCATCTAGCGGACATAAAGAGATGAATAAATGTACACCCTTGCGAACTGGAATAGACAGGAGTCCTGCTCTGCCCCTAGGGAGTAAGTCCCTGAGTTAAACCATGGAAACGGTTGAGATCCCCAACCTATAACCATATATCAATACAATATTGCCATAAGGATTGGCCCGGGGGATACGACACCACCCCTGAGATTTACTCTCTGGGTCATAACTTTGAAACGATTGATATCCCAATTACATGTACCATAACCATATATACCATTGCTGTGTGTAAAAATACCAACACAAGATATCAGAATTGAAGTTTGGGTCTGGCCACACCCCTAGCAGTTTGAGGATTTAGGCCAAGGTTCATAGTGAGAAACAAAATGATGATATTAAAATAGACTCTGGGTTCTCTTAGTTTCTGGTTCACAGTTGATATCCTCTCCCTATGACCATTTTTAGGTCACCTGAGCTTTAGCTCAAGTGACCTTTTGGTATCCGTCGTCCGTCGTCCGTCAACATTTTACATTTTCAACTTAAGCTGAAATACTGGCAAAGCGATTTCATTAATATTTCATGGGAAGGTTACTGACATCTCCCTGACCAAGTGTTGTTATTTTTCGCGTCGATCAGAAATCCAATATGGCCGCCACGGCCGCCATTTTTAAAAACTATTTCAAACTTAAAGACAAGTTCTGCTGGGCCGATTGAACTGAAACCAGGTAGGAATGATCGACTCATGGTCCTGTCAAAGTGTTGTTATTTTTCGGGTCGATCAGAAATCCAATATGGCCGCCACGGCCGCCATTTTGAAAAAACAATCTCAAATCAAGTCAAGTTCTACTGGGCCGATTGAGCTGAAACTTTGTAGGAATGATCGACTCATGGTCCTGACAAAGTGTTGTTATTTTTTGGGAGTATCAGAAATCCAATATGGCCGCCACGGCCGCCATTTTGAAAAAAAAATCTCAAATCAAGTCAAGTTCTACTGGGCCGATTGAACTGAAACTTTGTAGGAATGATCGACTCATGGTCCTGACAAAGTGTTGTTATTTTCGGGTCGATCAGAAATCCAATATGGCCGCCATTTGAAAAACTATTTCAAATTTAAAGTCAAGTTCTGCTAGGCCGATTGAACTGAAACCTGGTAGGAGTGATCGACTCATGGTCCTGACAAAGTGTTGTTATTTTCCGGGTCGATCAGAAATCCAATATGGCCGCTACATTGAAAAACTATTTCAAACTTGTCAAGTTCTGCTGGGCCAATTGAACTGAAAGTTTGTAGGAATGATCTACTCATGGTCCTGCCAAAGTGTTGTTATTTTCCGGGTCGATCAGCAATCCAATATGGCCGCCATTTTGAAAAAATAATTTCAAACTTAAAGTCAGTTCTGCTGGGCAGATGGAACTGAAACCTGGTAGGACTGATCGACTCATGGTCCTGCCAAAGTGTTGTTATTTTCCGGGTCGATCAGCAATCCAATATGGCCGCTACATCGAAAAACTATTTCAAACTTGTCAAGTTCTGCTGGACAGATTGAACTGAAACCTGGTAGGAATGATTAACTTATGGTCCAGACAAAGTGTTGTTATTTTTCGTGTCGATCAGAAATCCAATATGGCCGCCAAGGCCGCCATTTTGAAAAACTTTCTCAAACTTCAAGTCAAGTTCTACTGGGCCGATTGAACTGAAACTTTGTAGGAATGATCGACTCATGGTCCTGACAAAGTGTTGTTATTTTTCGGGTCGATCAGAAACCCAATATGGCCGCCACGGCCGCCATATTGAAAAACTATTTCAAACTTGTCAAGTTCTGCTGGGCCAATTGAATTGAAAGTTTGTAGGAATGATCGACTCATGGTCCTGACAAAGTGTTGTTATTTTTCGGGTCGATCAGAAATCCAATATGGCCGCCACGGCCGCCATTTTGAAAAACTATTTCAAACTTAAAGTCAAGTTCTGCTAGGCCGATTGAACTGAAACCTGGTAGAAATGATGTTATTTTTTGGGTGTATCAGAAATCCAATATGGCTGCCACGGCCTCCATTTTGAAAAACTATTTCAAACTTGAAGTCAAGTTCTGCTGGGCAGATGGAACTGAAACCTGGTAGGAATGATTAACTTATGGTCCAGACAAAGTGTTGTTATTTTTCGGGTCGATCAGAAATCCAATATGGCCGCCACGGCCGCCATTTTGAAAAACTATTTCAAACTTAGAGTCAAGTTCTACTGGGCTGATTGAACTGAAACTTTGTAGGAATGATCGACTCATGGTCATGACAAACTTTAGTTAACGTTATACTTAACTTTTTTGACCTCAAATTGGTACATATTTCAACAACAAAAATAAATACTGTGGGACTCAGGTGACCGTTTAGGCCCATGGGCCTCTTGTTGCGATTGCTGTGCATTGACGTTCAAATACAGAGTTGCTATTGTGACCGGCCACTGGGTTTGCCCCCACCGCAGTGACTTAATCCCTGGTTCAGAACACGATAAAATTTGAGATCCCCACCTTATTACCATATACAATTGCTGAGTATGAAGAGGAGAATAAACATAACTACCGTGATTTTCCAACAGACTGGCCCTATACTTCGTGACATAAATCATTAGTTATAATTCTGAAATGGTTGAGGTCCCTATCATATTCCTAATTGCTAGTCACGAACAAACTCAAACAGAGATGCTACCATGATTTACCTCTAGGTCTATCCCAACCCTGGTGACGTAACCCCGAGCCAAAACTTCTGAATTAAGATTCAATGAAGTTGAGAAGCCCACTCCTTAATTAGACATATTATTACTCGACATAAAGAAACGAACACAATTTTGCTACCAGATGTTGGGTTCTACCATCACCCTTAATAATCTAGTCCTTGGGTAATAACAAGGTTACATTTAAGATAACCTACATTTTGCAACACACATTAGGACAATATAGAATCTCTTGTCCTACCAGGAGTGGCCCCCGGGACTTGTCCTACCTCTAGGATCTTGATATACTTCTTTTAATGAGAATATGTTGCATTAATTGCTTTAAAATCAAAGTAAACAAAACAGGCCCTCTCGGCCTCTGGTAACAATCGGAAACCTATTATATCGTGAGACCTCGTTGCTTTATGTCTAATATTTGATACTAGACCCGAATGAATGTTCACAGATGGACATTATCCAGGACACTGGCGTTAGTACTTACATTTTCTCTTGCATCATGCACGTATGCCAAATTATAGTTCAAGGAACTTCACTTCGGATACAGCAGGGTTCTGTAATAACTCGTTACTACGTATACTTCCCCGTCGTCGTCCTACAACACTATGTTACAGCTTTATAAGTGTCAGTTCCTCTTACTACACTCTCACTGGACCATTCCTTACTCTTACTACACTCTCACTGGACCATTCCTTACTCTTACTACACTCTCACTGGACCATTCCTTACTCTTACTGGTCTTATTTAACATCTTCCGGTCGGAATTTCCCCACCCAACAACTCAAAACTAGTGATAGAATGCTGACTCCATCTTATATCTGTGTGTCCTCAAGTTACTTTGTTTTATAGATTGGTAGCTTTTTATATTGTCATTGTATAGGTACATGTATATTGTAAGTAATACAAGTAGTACTTTATAAAAGGTGGATATAAGTTGCCTCTTCATGGAGGGTTTTTGCTGATGAGCATCTTTTCTTGGCAGTCTTTGCTTCCTTTGATGTGGATACACTCGTCTGTCGCCCCATCGATTGGATCTCTTTTATGAAGGTTTACTTAGATGTTGCATTTCAAAATGCAAACACATAGAAAAGTGAAATGAAATAAACTAAACATTTGCTTACCTTTTACCGACAAGGTATTTCTGTATTTCAGTATAAGTTATCTTTGTCAAAATCACAGAGTAAAGCAACTTTCCTGTTGATGAACAAGAAATGAAAAGTATATAAAAAATATGAAACCGGCCTTGGCCCTATATCTTTTGATAATAAATAATTGTTTACCCCACGTTCTTATTTATAACAAATAATTGAAACTACCCTTGTTAAATACACCGACTTCATGAGTTGTTATCCATTTTCAACAAGTAGCAATGAACATTTTATCCATAGACCTGGTTCACTGATTCAACGTGCTATTTCCCGCGGTAATGCCTTTTCAGGAAACAATGTTCTCTGAGTATCCTTTCTGTGGACACAGCTAGGTCCTTACAACACAATTCAGCGACATATTGATGACTTCTATCACACCGTGACATTGATAGTAACAATTATGTACAGCATTCAAAGTATGTGCCAGGTTGATTGCTTTTGTAGTAAATAGGTTTTTCATTTCTTGGAGAAGCCCTGTTTCTCCATCAGCTACCTCGGTAAAACCATTTGGACTTCCCGCGTAGAAATAGTGGCTCTTGCTAATAACAAATCCTGAGATTACAACAGTCACATTTATATCTTAAGCAGCATTTGTTAATATTTCCGTGTATTGTCTTATAAAGGAGCCTCCGACTGCTTCTGAGTCCCAGATAAATACATCGGCAATCACAAACCATGCCACACAGAAAAAGCATGTGAATGACTGGGATAACTCCAAAGTTTTGGACAGAGAGAGAGAGAGAGCAATCTGTTCAAGGAAGTCATCTGGATACGCCGCAGTGTGCCAGTTCTAAATCGAGATGAGGGGGCTGAAAGAATCTCGCACATCTATGACAATGTATTGACCAAAGCGTAGCTGAATCGGGTCATTTCGGTACAAATATAACAACTATTGTGCATACGCTTACAGCGTAGCCGAAATCGACATCTATTTTGTGGACACCTCGTACATATTTTACACCTCTGTGTGCATACGCTTCATTGGTCATTTGTCTGATGAAGGTAACAGTGTACATATCGTACTAGTCATCGAAACGTCACATAGAACATATTATTGGTTGTGTAAAAAAAAGAATTTTTCATAAGAAAATGTTTAGAAATATCACATGTAACAGTTAATAAACATCACGAAGCGTGAACAAGTTTAGACTCTTGGCGTGATTCCCGTGCTTCTTCTTTCATATTAGTTAGACCGGAACATTATGATTAAATGTTATTATATGTGAGTTTTATAAAAAATATATTTGCACATTTAATACAAAATACCAATCTTTTGTGCAGTTTCATCAGGGTAAAATGATAATTACTTTTGGGTTGTTATTTGGATGACTTGTTACTGAAATCTTTGCTTTCGATTTTTTAGAGCCTATAAAATGTGTCTTTTTTTCTTATAAAGTAAATGGATTCTCCAACAATGCATGTATTTGAAAATTAAGACCTTTCTACCAACCATTTCAGTTTATTTTTAATGTTAAAGTTATCGTGGTGCAATTAGTCGGAAAAACTGCGGTAAATAGTAATGTTATGTCATAAATTTTATAAGTTTATTGTATGAAAAGATTCAAAATTCGAATAACTTATATTTATGTCAATCATTAGGGTGCAAAGTCTTTTATCGACTTCTACCTATCTCACCAGTTACAGGGTTGAAGACAAGTTCTTGTAATGATCATACATACTTGAATTAACGAGATTTCACGGGAACTGAATCCAACGAATGGCGACAATATGTTTTGGTCAGAGATAATGTTTATACTTTAAACGAGCTTTAATATAAATTTGTAAAGAATTCTTACGTCACTTCGTTTGATAAACGATTTTGTAAGGCATTGATGAAGAATTGTTAACAAAATATGATCGTTATAGTATAGAAGTTTGCCTAAACTTGACTAAAAATATCATCATTGAAAAGGGACCCATTGGGGTACGCGGGAAAGGCAACACAATCCCGCTAAAAGTATTAAGAAATGTTGTAAAGAAAGTTAAAATATGCACGTATCTCGAATAATATAGCTACCCGTAATGATAAACAGTTATATGTATTACTCAAATGATAAACACACTTTCAACCATCGAGGTAATGTTGTATTAGCCAAGTGTAGAATAATACAAGCATTTACGACGGATATTAACTTACAAGACTGTAAAATTTAGTTGTATTGTTTACTAAGAACCACTTTCAAGAAAAATATATATGCGACGTTGTCATCAATATTTCATCAACACCTTCATTTCACGACGACATTAGATATACGTCAATGTCTATATTTAACGCGCATTATCATGCAAAACGTTGTCTGCATCACGTGACGTGGGACATATTCCTACTCTGCTGTTCGTCTTACTGTAAGTATAATCACAATACTGAAACATTTACGACTAATCTTTAATAATCACAAGTAACGTCATAATAACAATATATGATAGCATTTTAGAACATACATAATAACTTTAATTTACGAACTAAATATCTCTTTACCTCTCAATGAAGAATTCTCGGTAAACGAATAGTTTACCTAGTATAGTGTCAGCCATCCACGTCGTAAAGGAAAATGGCTACCCGGGTTCGCTTTATGTTTACAATGTAAATTTGATAATTATAACCAAATCTCTGATAATATAATTTTGGGATTTTGTCGTTTAAACATTACATATTTGAAAGACGGTGAAAGGTAAACGATTTCAGCCACATCTCATGTGAAGTGTAATGTTGTCTGGTGCATTTTGTTGTGCTTTAATGTTACCACAGGTAAACCTCTAGGTAGGGAACACTGAAGATTCTACTCATAAAACCTGTGTATATTATCGTAATCGTACACCCATAGCATGGCACAGACTGGTTTGAAACTCACAATGCATACAGAAAATATTGATCTTCGTCATGCTGTTGCTCTAGCTGTCGGTAACCTGTTTTTCAGAGGGACAAATTAATTTACTCGAAATTGCATTTAACAATCACCAGTTGCAAAAATATCTTCTAATTATTTTAAATTTGACATTAAACATATTTTATTGTCCAAAAAATGTACAAAGGTTTTGGCACAAGTTATAGCCAATGATGAAGGCATCTCCTCTCAACAAAATAGTTCATATATATATATACAAGTGATGACATAGACATTTAATTTAAAATTCGAATGTTCGAATACATTACAATTTACATCCAAAGCCAGGTTATCATTGCCAAAAAGTAACAAATTTAAACTAATTTGCATATTTAAGTTATTAAAAGCTTGGAGCATTACTGCACAAGTATTTGAATGAAATGGCACTCAAAAAGGAAATTATAAGCATTTTCACAATGGTGCCCACAATTTACACAATGAGAATTCTGAACTAAATTAGCACGAAAGAGACAATCTTAAAGAGAGCTGCATTGATGTCTTAGTCTGGTATGTATAATATTTATCTTTCTTTCGTCATACCTATAGCAACAAGAGTGACTTGTGGGAATATGTTGGGATAAGGCTAGTTTAAATAATGGGAGAGGCAGCATTGTAATATAATCATCTAAAGAGTTCCAGTTATTTAATGTAGAAGGTAAGAAAGATTTTGTTGAAGTAGATAGTCGACAATTTGGAATTATATAGCTGTCTCTATTTCTTTAAGCATATGGATTGTTTTCACCTACAAAGATGGGTAATATATTTGATAGATAGCTTGGAGTCATTTCCATGTCCAGCTTATATAATAATTGAAGTTTTCTTCTAGCTCTTCTATTCGAAAGTAATTCTAATTCTGATTCACTATGTAAAGATTCATTTTGAGCATAAGATAGTAATCCAGTGATTAGTCTTGCTGCTCCACGCTGAGCCCATTTCTAACTTCTCTGAATCTGGTGCATTTTGTTGTGCATCACTGTTACCACAGTTAAACATTTAGATATGGAACACTGCAGATTCTACTTATAAATCCTGTATATATTATCGTAATCATACACCCATAGCATCACACTGTCTGGTTTTGAACTCTTGATGCATACACAAAATATTGATCTTCGTCATACAATTGCTCTAGCTGTCGGTAGCCTGTTTTCGGGGACAAATTCATTTCCTCGAAATAGCATTTAACAATCTCAAGCTACAAAACATGTCTTCCAATTATTTTAAATCCCTTGATATTCAACTCTGTTTTGAATTTTAATAAATTTTCAAACAGAAATTTAAATGAATATTTCATCTTGTTTACTCATCCGGCTGTGAGTTTTGAACATCACTAGGTTACGTTCTTATACTGCATTATTTATATGGGTGAGTGATTTATAATCACACACCAAGAATATATTAGATAAATGGATGATAACACACTTTCCAGTAACAAGTAAGCAAATACCATCGAAAAACCATCGAAACGTTACACAAAACGACAATCTGGATTTTCAGTTGCTGTAGTGTCTTTATTAACTACGATTGAGGATAAAGATAAGGATGCTATGTGTACCGAGCAGAGTTTTCTAAACCAGTCATTCGTGACTGTTTGGTGTGTATATTGTGTAGTATGTGACTTTTGTTTGATCAATATTTGTGCAGACCTGATTTAGTATTTCGTACATAATACAGTCAGTGAAGGAAAACGTGCAGAAATAGCTTGTAATTGGTGTTAAGTTAGGAGAGATATATATCACGTACTTATATTTGTCAATAGATACATTGATAGGTTATACAATACTTGATTTATCTCAAGAGTTATTTCCAAGATATATTCATGTACTGTTAACGACTACATCAAATCGTTATAGCCGTCTTTAGGGATCATTTTATATAGGTCTTTATTGATTGTATATCTATCAATCGAATTTTAATGACAGCCTAACCATGGAGAAAGAGGAATAATCGTTTTCATATTAAAGCTAAATATTATAAATTTATAAAGGTAACTAGTACAAAAGTATATATAATCGCATTTCGGAACAGAATGCATTTAATACATAAATAATTACAAAATAGTTCATGGTTTTGTTGCTTTCAACATTACAGACAAATTCGTTCAAAATGATCGGAGTGTTCTTGTATTTCACAAACTTGCTGAAGAAAGCATTATCTGATGTAGCCAACAGCTGTAGATTTGAAACACAATTAAGGAATGTTAAGCCACATGCTTCTTTTGCTTGATTTCCTGTTTTCTTGTTTCGGACTATTTTTGAAAATGATATTAAATTATCACTAACGAGTCCTTAAAATGGACGAAATGACTTTGTAGTGCAGTAAATATTAATTTCATTCGTTTTTCTGTATATTAATTAGCCAATTTTGTATGTGCTTCTTACGTTCATCCTTCAAGTGACATGGTGGTAGACTCTGTATAGTTCCGAAGGTCTGCTGTCACCTTTGCTATTAACACTTTTCTCTTTTAGCGAAATGGCATGGTTCATAATAAATACACACTTTACTCATTATACATGTTAAAGTAACTAGTACTACTTTAATTTTTGAATTTCAAATAATTTGGAAGTTTTACTCCCCTCCTCTTCTGGTTTAATGGTAGTTGAAACCAATTTCGGATTTCGAATTGTTTGGTCCCTAGCATCACCAATTAGTCATAGAGGGACGAAATAGCTGTATGGTGCACTGTTTCGCATCTATAACTAGATCTTCAAATTGCATTCACCTGTTTGTATCTTACCTTTATTCTTCTAGTGAATATACTTTCAATTAATAGGTTAATGAGATATATATAACGGAATCATACGAAGGATTAATCAGTGCCTTCAATTGAGGGAGTGTGAGTAAATTATCCTTCGACGAAACATCTCTCTTTCCTTGACTAAATGGTTTGCGAATAATGATAAGAGAGAAATTAAAAGTATATTTATATACGATTTTTTGGACAACAAAATGTTTTCATTTAATAATATTCCTTCGGGGACCCCACAGTTGGGTCCCCTTGTGGGCCCCCTGCTTCAGAAAGAAAGGGGGAATTTCCATTGGTTAAAAGGTCAAAGGCGAAAGGGCCCCCTGGCTCCTTGCACGCTGACCCCAATCATTAACCCCACAGCCTTTAGATCCGCCATTTTTAAAAAGCGCAGAAAATCTACAAAACGAAGAAAAGAAAATACCATTGTTGAAAACACTTACAAATCTTCATAAAAACCCACCCTCCTCCCCTTATTCAGCACAGAGAGCATGTTTTGAATGTTACCAATACTGTAGGTTGTGTAACGTGGTCGGGTCTATCTCTATCAAGGCCTATGATTTGTAGTAAGATAGCCAACCCTTCACCCTTGGTCAATAGGGTCTCTTCTTAGCCCTTGGTCAATGGGGTCTCTTCAGCCTCTGGTAAGCAAGGCTACTCTAAAATGGATACTACTTTGAAACCACTCAGTGACAGTGATCAAACGCCAAATGAACAGTTCTATAATGTTTATTTATATACATAGGAGTACTGGAGCCATACGAGCATGACAGTTGCAAGGTTAATACAAGTCCATATCAACGTATCTCACTCTTGTTCTGTACATATGTACACTAAAACTTCCAATATAGCTCAGTTTCACTATTATTCTGATTTATAAAGTAAATCTGACATATAGATATCAACAATAAACCTTATGTGTTTCAATTCTAGCAGTCGGAATTATATCTGACTGAAGTTCGTTACGGTTTCTAATGTAAACATTGACCTACATTTTATACGACTTTGACGTCACTTTACCATAAGCGATTACAGGGAAATCCCTTCTAAAAATAGTTTGATAGATAGATTAAATGACAATAGGCTATATCCCTAGGAAAAATAGGAAGTGAATCACGCTCGAACCTGGTAAGCGGTTCCGAGATCTTAAAACCGTGTGTATTCACCGGCTGCTGAGTCGTGACTGCCGATGTTTAGCAATAGTCCCGAAAATAACGGGACACCGTCCCGAGAAATTCACGTGCCGGGACTCTAATATGATTGGTTGACATGCACACAATGTGAAAATGTAAACTTCCGGCCTCGGACATGCGCACTGCATTACCGGAGAACAACATGTTGTCGAAATTAAACATATGAACAAGATCGACTGAAAATGACAAACTACACGACTAAATGACGACTGACCAGGTAATCCTTATAGATGCGACTAAACTATGATATATGTAAATGTTTAATTACCGCGATTCTCATTGACAACTATTATAAAGTACGTTATTATTGGAAACTAAAATGCTAGACGCACGTCTAAAATCGCCATGTGTCGGTAGTACTAAAGTCCGATTTAACAGAACGAGCCAACGATGCTGGGGAACACAATAACAATTAAAGATGGTCCTGAATATAAACAACGTTATCATAGTGGCGTTACAGTTGTAAAAATGCATTGTGTAATCATTTTATCATAAGTATTAATTAAGATTGTTGAAATTTTCTCGATTTGAGTCATTATCTATGTTACTTAAGTTTTACCAGTCAATGATCATATTATCACATGTACTAGTCAGTATTCATGTTATCTATAGCATATTTTCCAGTTATATGTTATCAAATTTTAATAGTCAGTATATATTCATGTTCTAATTTCAACTTCATCATGTTTATTTAATATGTACTGAACAATTTGTGATCAATCTTATGTATCAAGAATCAGACGCCATACACCAAGAGTTTGTTTTTATGTTCTAAGATATTGTGATTAGGGATATTTCCCTATTAATAGTTAAGCTGTGGGCTTTTAAATTTATTGTAAACAATATTTGGAACTAGGGGCAAATCAGAGGTGAGACAACACTGCCAGCTGGTCAGAGCCTCTGAAAACCTACCTCCCCCTTCCTATATAGGGAAGTTAGGGTTGGGTAGCCTGCTCTCCAGCATATTCTGATTTATCTTTGGTGATTTTTGGAGTCTGCTTCTTTAATTAGACGGTTTTAGTTATATTTTGCGGCTGTTTTAATTGGCCGCATCTTTACAAAAAGGTAATTCATTTCGAATATAAAAGTCAAAAGAAAACAAAAAATAGGAAAGGGAAATCATTTCAAAAAATAATCAAAAGAAGAAATACAAAACAAATAATTTAATAAATTCGGCGGCCCAGTTTTTTGGGTGAGCCATTTACGCCAAACCCAGGTCTTTGTGTTATGATTTTGTAAACAGAGCGTTGCTGCATGTTTCGTACATATAGTTAAAAGGAGTTAACATCTCATAGCTGCTTTGGAGGAACTTGGGAAAACATGAAGAACAAAAAAATACTTGTTAAAATATTCTTGTCTAAATTGACGTGTCAGTTTGACTGTCTACACTAATGTTACAGACTACTATCTAAACCCTGAAGTCCACAGTACCTTAAATCTTCTCGAAATTTTGAATCATCAGGTTAAGTAGTTTGTTTTGCTACTGACACTTGTATGCGGAAATTTGTTACGGCCTCTTGTTTATTTCTTGTTGTATATTTAAGTGCTATAGTTCTCCCTCTTAATTATTTTAGGTGTAAACAGAAACAGGAAAATAATGGACAAGCGCAAATCAGAAATCAGCATCGTGGTTATAGGAAATGTTGGCTCTGGCAAGTCAACGACAGCTGGCCACTTGATCTACAAAGGTGGCGGTTTTGACCGACAAACCATTGAGAGATATGAGAAAGAGGCTGCCGAGGTAAAAATTGTGATACTTTCTTATATATAATGCTGCATCCAGCCCTGGGTACGCCCTGTTTCTATGTCAATCAAATGTATAATATTTACATTTGCATGTCATTGTCACTATATAGCCTCTTTGAAAGCTATGTCGTTGATGGGAATTAAATTACCATGCAGCACGAGACACAATGCTTAGCGTATTAATACAACACTGACCGGAACTGCAATATCCAATGTAAATAAACATGACGGCTGCTGAAATATTGCTGGGCATTGTGAGACTTGACAATGTCATTGTTAATTTATGTGCAAAAGAAAAAAGTTTTTTTTTTTTTATTACAACAAAAACAAGACCAAGGTCTGCAATATCGTACAAAATGCACATCGGTTGAAATCACCAATGCAGGTAATGGAAACAATTTTAACACTCATGCAATTTATCAGAAATATCGTCTGTTACACTGCACTGATCGACAGGGGTTCGTTACAAATGTCTGAAATACACATATTGTATAGACCTACTGACACATATGTTACAGACCTACTGATATGAGTCACAGCACACATAAACATTTCAGACATTTGTAACGACGAACCCCTGTACTCCGTCGCAAGATCACTCACTTCAAACGATATCAGTTTCACGCGTCTCGCAGCCACGGTTTCCCCAGTTTCTGATCACGCCATGTCAAATAACGATGCTGTTATAGAATCTACCGACTGTAGTCAGATTCCCATACAATCAACAAATAAATTCACGTCTGGATTCTTCACAAAATGAGCAAAGAATACTTTCGAATTAACTTCCAAAAATAACTCCCTCGTGGAGTTCAAAGTCGGATTCACGGTGTTCACTGCAGCTCAGATTTCTATTGATAAACTTAAATCACCCTATAGACATATCATACGCAATTGTATAGATACTGAATTGTGGAATAAAATTGAAGTGTTTGTTCAAATTTCAAAGTACTACTTTGTTTGCCAATCAGCACGCGACAATACGCTGTTCAAATTATCGAACGAAATTGTGTGGACTATCGATAAGGCGGGCACTTTTAATTTTAAATATAAATTATAAGTTAAAAAATAACATAAGAGGAAGAGAAAACGTAAATATAAGTATTGAACTGTTTTTGTATGGTATTTATGATCTATTTGAATGACACAGCTAGCGCGCATTATGAGTTGTTTGCTTGCAAAGCTGTGTCATTCAAATAGATCATCAATACCATACAAAAACAGTTCAATGCTTAATTGAACTCCAGAAATAAAGATTCATGATGTGTTTAAGCTCTTGCATTATCGAAAAATTCACATTCAGTCTAAAATTTGTAAAATATTGTTTTGAAATTTAAAATTGAGTTCAAGTTTCTCACATGATACCTAAGCCCGGTTTGATACGGACCATTTACCTCTATATTAATTTCCTAGTTAACGATATTTTGCCAGATAATATAAATCACCATTACCGTTTCAGAGTGTAAAGGGCACATATGCCTGGCTTCTGGACAAGATCAGGGCCGAACGTGGTATCACCACTGACACATTTGAATTTGAGTCAAAGAAACATTTCGTCACAATCATTGACGCTCCCGGGTATAAGGATTTCATCAAAAACATGATCACAGGTAAGAACCTTTCACCTCATATATGGCTGGCATTTCATTAGTACCCGCTTACCCTATAAATAATAATAATAATATGCAGCATTCATATAGCGCCCTATATAATTTGTAAAGTTACTCTAAGGCGCTTATAACATATGGATAATAGTAATGGTTATAATTGTGAAAACAAACAACAAAGGCTTGCAATCACTTTCATACATTTAACAAGCAATGTGCACATAATTGAACAAATAAAAGGGTGGTATTTACATGACGTCTTTGCAAAGATTCTAAAATGCAGACGTGAAGAGGTGAGTTTTTATGTCCCTCTTGAACTTGGCCAGGGTATTTGACTTCCTAATAGCAGATGGTAAGCTATTCCACAACGTAGCCGAAACCCTCCCAAAGCATGTAGGCGTTCATCCAGATACTGATATCTGTCAGACAAGCTTCCAGACTTTCTGAGACTGTATTCCAACTGTTCTGTGGTTTTATGACCATGCAAATTTGTGTGTCATCAGCATAGCAATGATAGCGAAGGCTATGGCAACGACAAATCTCTCCAATCGGTTTGGAGTACATACAATAATTTCGTGGTCCTAACACCGACCCTTGAGGAACCCCGCAATCTAGTACTTTGTCATGTGAGGTGGCAGATCCGATGGCAACACACCGTCGTCGTTCACTCAGGTATGACTGTATCCAGCATAGTGCGGTATCAGTCACTCCATAAGAGTGTTCCAGACGTTTTTAAAGTATGCCATGGTCGATGACGTCAAATACAGCTGACAAGTCCAGCATGACGAGCACCGCTCTGCACTTGTTATCCAATGCAGAAGCTATATCACTATGTACACGTAGGAGGGCCGTCTCAGTAGACCTATATAAGGTAGACATTTGTAGAAACCCTCTACATCCTAAGCCATATCTTATTTGAAAAATTTGGTCATTTTCTTGAGCTTATTGTTTCTTTTGAATTTGCAGAACAAATATTGATATTTGTATATGGGCCGATTCTAAATCGATATGAGGGGGCTCATAAATTCTCGCACATCTATGACATCTATTAAACAAAGCGTAGCTGAATTGAGTCATTTCGGTACATATATAACAACATCTTAAAAAAAGGGGTTTAAATAGAACATCGGACTAGCTGAATGACTACCGAACACAAAAAAATGCATTCCAATATTGACTAAAATGATTGAACTTAAAAATTTAAACATTCAAAATGATCACAAAAAATGTGAATTATTAAAAATAACATGTATATGTATTATATGTATATTGTTTTTAACAAACGGACCTGCAGACTTATTATCATTTAAGCGCAACATAAATATATATATCGTTCTAACATTTGTGGTCTTTTCTTGAGTTCCACACGGTGTTCTATGAACCTGTCTGATAAACCTTATATATTACCTGGCTTGAGGACAAAGTTGGTGGCCAGTACTTCTGTATAAATCAGGTCTATGGAAGTTTACTCTGTTAACAGATCTGTTTGGGATATAGTCAATTGTAACAGCGACAGAGATACTTTTGTATCATGGAATAAAGTGAAACGAAGTGGATGATATCGAGTTTTCAATAAAGTGTTTTATAGCTTTTAAATTTTCTCAAAACGACATCGGTTTGAGTATCGTCTTCACTGTAAGCCCTATATGTTCAACGGAAGTGACCACAGATAAAATGTCGACCCATTTGCATTTTTATTTAAAGTAAAGGGAACCACTCCATCAGACAGTACCGCGAAGCAGCCAACTAACCTTTGTTTCTGACTAAGAGTAACTTCCCTTGTAAAGATAAAGAGTTTCATATGCTTTGTAGCCCGTTAATTGGACACTTATTTTGATGTTCTGATAGTATAATTCCTGTAAGGCAGCATTGCCATCGTATAATCTGGTAATCTACAGGTTCCGAGTTCGATGCCTGCTGTTTTCTTTTTTTTATTTCTACTTTCAATAATTCAAGTTTTAAACAACCACAATTCTGTCATGGCAACATGTAATTTTGTATGAAATATATCGTTTGAAAATGTCTTAAAGGAATTACTTGTTATGACTATTTACTTTTAAGGAGCATATCAGGCTGACTGCGCCGTTCTCGTCGTTGCTGCTCTGACAGGAGAGTTTGAGGAGAGTTTTTCAAAGAACGGCCAGATACGAGAACAAATCCGTCTGGTTCATACCCTTGGTGTGAAACAGATGATTGTCGCTATTACTAAGATGGACGTTACAGAGCCACTCTACTCTGAGGTAGCCAGTGTGTGATTGCATTTGTATCGTACAGTTCATCATTATGTTTCAATTTACTTAAAGCATGTCCTTCATACCCATACTTATTTGTAACTACGCCTGTTCTTTAGGTTTAACATTTGTAATGATATAAAATATAGCAAAATATATAAAATTAAGTTGGCGACATTGAGCTGTAATCACTTGCGAAAGGGTCTTGGAATTAGAGATAGAATTTAGGCGTAAAATGTTTGAGTCATTATTTCTTAAATCATTACACCAATGATTGGTTTGGTTTGGTTTAGTATTGTTTAACGAGCTATGGTCTTTTAAGGACGGCCTCCCCTGCATGCGTGCAGTGTATGCGTGTGTGTTTTGGGAGGCTGCAATATTTTCGTGTTTGTCTCCTTGTGATAGCGCGAAACTGATGCCGACTTTACAGTACTACCTCAGTGAAATATACTACCGAAGACACTAAGCAGGACACCCCACCCGGTCACATTATACTGACAACGGGAGAACCAGTCGTCCCATTCCTAAATTGCTGAGCGTTAAGCAGGAGTAGAAACTACCATTTTTATAGACTCTGATATGTCTAGGCCGGGGGACAGAACCAAAAGCCTTCCTCACAGGGGCGAACACTCAACTTAAGGCCAAAAGTGAGGCATTGTAAAAGGAGACATTAAGAAGAAAGTTGTTTAGAAAGAAGAGAAAAGATAAGATCCCAAATTAAGTCGCCTCTTACGATCATGCAATGGGGGCAGCAGGTACAATTCGTACGCCCTACTTGCAGGATATACATTTCAACTTAACATTGTATTGGTAAATGATGCTGCATTTGTATATATGATTAAACACATATTAGTTGGAATAATAATTTGATGTAAGTATTTGAAATATGACAATAAGAAGGTAGTTGTTGGATTATTGGTTAACATATCCTCGATATCCAGGGGTTACTCTCACTGTCGCTCTCTACCCCCCTGGAATATGTCTTACCAAATTTGAGTTCAAAAACCTGACAAACCCCTAAGGTGGATACCTGTCCGTTGAAGATTACAGAGGAGCAGCACTTGACTTCAAAGCCAGTCAATGTTACCGTTACGCGACCTACAGATTCTTTTGAAGTGCATCAAAGGATCAAACTAGTCTTCTCGTCTCTTCGACAAGGAATTACAAACTGAGCCTTTGATTTGCTATAACATATTTCAGGGGTATAGAGAATGAAAGTAAGCGTAACCCATGGAGTATCGAGGATGGGGTCAACAACTACCATGAGTAGGTTGTAGTCAATCACAAAAAGAACATGACAACTACGAAAGACAGTGTGTTTATCGTGTCAGTTCCGTTCCGTTCTGAAAACTGAGAAAAAACTCTGTTTAACTAACAATGATGGTATCTAACCAAATCAAAATTGACTCAATGAACCTCAATATCATTGACCCTGATTTCTGTGTTCTCTGGTAATGTTGAAATAATCATCCCAGAGAATCGTTACACAGACTCTTTTATCAGCTAATCATTGCGTAAAGATGGATGATATACGGCACTACTTTGTTGTGTAATTGGCTGCGTAAAGATAACAATTTAGTAAGCCATTAATCCAACAAATCAATTACTAAAATAAATGCTCCGTAACTCACAAAAACACTCCAAAATAGTGATTAAAAAATAAGCAGAAAATATATGATTAATTATGTTATAGAAAAAAATATATCTAAAATAAGTCATAGTTATCGTCATTTTTAAATTTGGAATGTTAAAAAGTTTGAATAATATCGAAAGGACTATGTGTTTGCAGGGGCGATATCAAGAAATTAAACGTGAATTGAGTAGCTACCTCAAGGAAATTGGCTACGTCCCGCAAGAGGTCGCCTTTGTGCCCATCTCCGGTTTGCTTGGTGACAATATGCTGGAACCTAGTGCGAATATGACTTGGTGGAAGAATTGGTCTATTGAAAGAAAAAAAGAACTAGCAACTGGTCAGACCCTTTTCGAGGCTATTGATGCCATCCTCCCACCGGAGCGTCTAGTGACAAAGCCACTTCGTTTGCCTCTTCAGGATGTTCATAAAATTGCCGGTAAGAATGTCTGATATGTACATGTACACTGTAATGCAGAGTTTTATAGGTCACCTGAGCATTGCTCAAGTGACCTATTCTGATCGCTTTACGTCCGTCGTCGTCTGTCGTGCGAAAACTTTTTACATTATCGACTTCTTCTCAAGAACCAGTAAATGGAATTTTATCAAACTTGATCAGAATCATCCTTGGTAGATGAGGCAACAGAATTTTAAAATTGAGATACCTGCCCCAACTCGAGGGGCCAGGGCGGGGCCCTAAAGGGAAAATTAACCAATATTTCAAAAGTCTTCTTCTCCAGACTCAGATGCACTACAGTCAATTTCTCTACATGGATGGAAAGATCCTCAGGGGCTTTTTTTAAATTGTAAATATCAGTACCCCCGGGCAATCCGTTCTCCTTTGGGGAGGGGGTAAAATTCACTATAGCTTATATAGGGAAATACAACTTTTGGGTATATTTTTGCAATTTCCGGTAGGAAATTAATCTTACTTGGTCAGATTAACCTTGGAGGAAGATAGTACCAAACTGTAAAATTGGGATTCCTTCCCCAACCCCAAGGGGCCAGGGCGGGGCCCTAAAGGGAATATTAACCAATAATTCAAAAATCTTCTATTTCAGACTTAGATGTAGTACAACCAAATTCTGTGCATGGATGAAAATTCCGTCAGGGGCGTTATCTTTTTTATCAATTTAATTACCCCTGGCCCATCCATTCTCGCTTAGGTACGGGGTCAAGTTGACTTTAGTTTATATAGGGAAATAACACTTTTGAGAATATTTTGTACATTTTCAGCAGGAAATTATTCAAACTTGGTTGAAATGATTATGATGCCAGATGGCAATAAGATAGTATGAAAAAACCCTGTCCTATCCCCAGGGGCTGGAGGGATGGGATCCAAATGGGGATAATGGTTAAAAGTTTAAAAAAATCTTCTTGATCAGACTCAGATGTTATACTGTTCATGGATAGAAATGTCCTTATTAAAAAACTACCATTACCTAAATTGTAAATTTCATTATCCCCCCAGGTCACCTGCTCTCCCTTGGTGAGAGGGTATATTTCTCAATAGCAAAATAATTAAACAAGGTTTTGACAGATTCTAATGGTGACGTATCAATGTAGAGTCGTCATCTTATTTCTGATTGTGAATGCGTAATAGTAACAATGACTGGGTGTTTCTCAACATAGATATTACTTATGGGACACATGTATCTTACATGCGTTGAGGTGGGGGTAAATGCGATGCTGGCTATTCAAAGGATTAAGTGATTTGTAAACATTCTTACCCTTTCTTTGTTATTCGTAGATAATTCAACAATACTCTTTGAAAATGCGATGGTAAGCAGTGTTTTGCTTTTTCTTTACCTTAGGTATAGGAACAGTTCCTGAAGGAAGGGTTGAGACTGGAATTATCAAACCCGGAATGGTCGTCACATTTGCTCCACAAAACCTGACAACTGAAGTGAAATCATTGGAGATGCATCGCCAACAGGTACCAGAAGCTTTGCCAGGGGACACCGTTCAGTTCAATGTGAAGAATGTGTCCGAAGAACTCAATAGAGGAGATGTGGCTGGGGATAGCACTAATGATCCACCAAAGGAGGTGGAAAGTTTCATCGCCCAGGTGAGTCACAGAGCTACGTTCATATTGTCCTTAATCCGTACATCGGTAAGATTACGGACAATATGAACGTAGCACTGTTTCATATACATAAATGGACATTCTTAAAAAAACCGTTTTTGACTTTTTATTTTTCTTGTTAAACATACTGTAGAAGACGATACGTTCACAATGCTGTTGAATTACGTGTGTTTTAATGGTTTGTAATGGCCGCGTGTGCATATATACCCGCTGATTAAGTACAACCGAATCAGCGAAAAATAAACATCGAGAAAATATCTACTTCTAAAGGTATATCTTTGTGATGATGAACAATAAAAGTTCACTGCATCTGATTGATGAATGTATGACATAATTGATCAATAAGACAGTTAATCGATCAAATAATCAATTTGCAGCTTATAATCCTCGATCATCCCGGAACTATCAAAGCCGGCTATTCTCCTGTCATCGACTGTCACACGGCGCATATTGCTTGCAAGTTCGTCGAATTACTTGACAAATATGATCGCGGAACCGGAAAATCTATAGAAAAAAAACCTGAATCCGTCAAAGCTGGTGATGGTTGCATAGCTAAGCTTGTTCCATTGAAGCCAATGTGTGTTGAAAGATTCTCCGAATACCCTCCCCTGGGACGTTTTTCTGTCCAAGACATGGGACAAACCGTGGCTGTTGGACTCATTAAGGACGTCGTTAAGAAGTAAACTGTCGGCAAAGACCCCAGGTCAGCTGCCAGGAATTGAACATTTGAGAATTATATCCAACACCATTGCTAGGGATTCCGCCGTCTTTATACCACTGAGTTAAAATATCTGACATAGTCACAAACGTTTTACCTAATTTTCTTACCAAATTATTACAATCTAATTAAAATTAGTTTCAAAGGATTTACAATTATTTTCTCTTGTCGGCATACAGGTCGTAGAAAAGCAAAATATGTTCTGTTCAGATACAAAGCGGCAGATTCCCCCAACTTTAAGGCAAGGAAGAAAATGAAACACATGTACTTGTATTTTATTTATATTCACTTATAACCATTTTTTTGTAGACGTTAGACAAATGAGTTGAAGACGAACCATATTTAAGTTTAGTATCTCGTCCCTATCAATACTTTGAAGGCTTCATTGTTGTCAAACTGCCATTGCATGATTTATAAGGTGTTATTTCTGTTTAAACAGTTTGTCTACTGTTGCAGAATTAGGAAAATGTATGTGCTCTTGTGTGATGTGTTAAACCAACACACATATCATATCTATGAAGTCAAGAAAGACATGTATATGTCAGGATATTTTTTTATTTTTTTTTAAATGCTTTGCTTATTCTTGATAACATATTGAGCATGAAGTTCATCTTACATATGGTCAAGATACAATGTATGATAAAATGTACAATATTTAGAGCTTATTTTTTTATTGTTTATGTGGTGAGGAAACCATGCATTTCCCGACAAAGAATTATTTGATTTAACAAAATTGACCTATTTGAAAAATGGATACTATACAATAATGGTCACGTGCTATGTCTATTTGTATATCTGTAGTTAGAAGGACGAAACAGCTTATGGAAACGTTTTTGTTAATTATTAATTGTTTTAATTACCAACTTTCATAGGAGCAATAGCACGCGTGTATCTTATAATAACCGCATACTAATGAGGGCCGAAGTTTATTCTGGCAGAGATAATTTGTTTTCATCATTCTCCTTTGTAATTATATATATTGTTCTGCAGTGTAATGTATTATTATGCTAAGAAGTATACAGTATATTATAATATTATGCATCTAAATATCCACAATAAAAATTGATTAAAAAAAACAACACCTGTGGAATATTCTTTTCTCAAAAATGTTTCTTCTATCAGAACACTTGACTTTTACGCTATACAAACCTATGCCTTTGGACGATTCCCGTGGGACATGAGGTAGCGTCTTATTGTTTCCCGTGGGACATGAGGTAGAGTCTGATTGTTTCTCGTGGGACATGATGTAGCATCTTATTGTTTCCCGTGAGACATGAGGTAGCGTCTTATTGTTTCCCGTTGGACATGATGTAGCGTCTTCATGTTTCCCGTGGGACATTCTTGTTTCCCGTGGGACATGAGGTAGCGTCTTCTTGTTTTCTGTGGGACATTCGTGTTTCCCGTGGGACATGAGGAAGCGTCTTCTTGTTTACCGTGGGACATTCTTGTTTCCCGTTGGACATTCTTGTGTTCTGTGGGACATTCTTGTTTCCCGTGGGACATTCCTGTTTCCCGTGGGACATTCTTGTTTCCCGTGGGACATTCTTGTGTCCCGTGGGACATTTTTGTGTTCCGTGGGACATGAGGTAGCAACAATCGCACTCTGTTGGGTTCTATGCTATATGTTGTGTCTCCCAAATTAAGTTATATTTAAAACATCAAGCTCTCTTGTTAATATCCTCGGTCAGCTTGTCATTAAACTGGCTGTGCAGGTCTTATTAAATCTTTACCCAAAAGCAAAACAAATACGAGAAAAGCCCTCTCATGATAATACGTTATCCCAATTACATGTACCATAACCATATAAACCATTGCTGTGTGTAAAAATACAAGATATCAGGTTTATAGTGAGAAACACAATGATGATATTAAAATAGACTCTGGGTTCTCTTAGTTTCTGGTTCACAGTTGAGATCCTCGACCTATGACCATTTTTGCGATTGCTGTGCATTGACGTTCAAATACAGAGTTGATATTGTGACCGGCCACTGGGTTTGCCCCACCGCAGAGACTTAATCCCTGGTTCAGAACACGATAAAATTTGAATTCCCCACCTTATAACCATATATACAATTGCTGAGTATGAAGAGGAGAATACACGTAACTACCGTGACTTGCCTACAGACTGGCCCTATACTTCGTGACATAAATCATTAGTTATAATTCTGAAACGGTTGAGGTCCCTATCATATTCCTAATTGCTAGGCACGAACAAGCTCATACAGAGATGCTACCATGATTTACCTGTAGGTCTATTCCAACCCTGGTGACGTAACCCCGAGCCAAAACTTCGGAATTAAGATTCAATGAAGTTGATTGAGAAGCCCACTCCTTAATTAGACATATTATTACTCGACATAAAGAAACGAACACAATTTTGCTACAAGATGTTGGGTTCTGCCATAACCCTTTATAATCTAGTCCTTGGATAATAACAAGGATACATTTAAGATTTCCGACATTTTGCAACACACATTTGGACAATATAGAATATCTTGTCCTACCAGGAGTGGCCCCCGGGACTTGTCCTACCTCTAGGATCTTGAAATACTTCTTTTAATGAGAATATGTTGCATTAATTGCTTTAAAATCAAAGTAAACAAAACAGGCCCTCTCGGCCTCTGGTAACAATCGGAAACCTATTTTATCGTGAGACCTCGTTGTTTTATGTCTAATATTTGATACTAGACCCGAATGAATGTTCACGGATGGATATTATCAAGGACGCTGGCGTTAGTACTTACATTTTATCTTGCATCATGCACGTATGTCCAATTATAGTTCAAGGAACCTCACTTCGGATACAGTAGGGTTCTGTAATAACTCGTAACTACGTTTACTTCCCCGTCGTCGTCCTAAAACACTTTGTATGTTAAAGCTTCATAAGTGTCGGTTCCTCTTACTACACTCTCACTGGACCATTCCTTACTCTTACTACACTCCCACTGGACCATTCCTTACTCTTACTACACTCTCACTGGACCATTCCTTACTCTTACTACACTCTCACTGGACCATTCCTTACTTTTGCTACACTCTCACTGGACCATTCCTTACTCTTACTGGTCTTATTCAACATCTTCCGGTCGGAATTTCCCCACCCAACAACTCAAAACTAGTGATAGAATGCTGACTCCATCTTATATCTGTGTGTCCTCAAGTTACTTTGTTTTATAGATTGGTAGCTTTATATATTGTCATTGTATAGGTACATGTATATTGTAAGTAATACAAGTAGTACTTTATACAAGGTGATTATTAGTTGCCTCTTCATGGAGGGTTTTTGCTGATGAGCATCTTTCTTGGCAGTCTTTGCTTCCTTTGATGTGGATACACTCGTCTGTCGCCCCATCGATTGGATCCTTTTTATGAAGGTTAACTTAGGTGTTGCATTTCAAACTGCAAACATATAGAAAAGTGAAATGAAATAAACTAAACATTTGCTTACCTTTTACCGACAAGGTATTTCTGTATTTCAGTATAAGTTATCTTTGTCAAAATCACAGAGTAAAGCAACTTTCCTGTTGATGAACAAGAAATGAAAAGTATATAAAAAATATGAAACCGGCCTTGGCCCTAAATCTTTTGATAATAAATAATTGTTTACCCCACGTTCTTATTTATAACAAATAATTGAAACTACCCTTGTTAGATACACTGATTTCATGAGTTGTTATCCATTTTCAACAAGTAGCAATGAACACGATATCATTTTATCCATAGACCTGGTTCACTGATTCAACGTGCTATTTCCCTCGGTAATGCCTTTCAGGAAACAATGTTCGTGATCTCTGAGTATCCTTTCTGTGGACATAGGTCCTTACAACTCAATCAATTCAGCGACATATTGATGACTTCTATCACACCGTGATCTTGATAGTAACAATTATGTACAGCATTCAAAGTATGTGCCAGGTTGATTGCTTTTGTATTACATAGGTTTTTCATTTCTCGGAGAAGCCCTGTTTTTCCATCAGCTATCTTGGTAATACCATTTGGACTTCCCGCGTAGAAATAGTGGCTCTTGCTAATAACAAATCCTGAGATTACAACAGTCACATTTATATCTTAAGCAGCAGTTGTTAATGTTTCCGTGTATTGTCTTATAAAGGAGCCTCCGAATGCTTCTGAGTCCCAGATAAATAAATAAATCGGCAAACACAGATCATGCCACAAAGAAAAATCATGGGATTGACTGGGATAACTCCAAAGTTTTGGACAGAGAGAGAGAGAGAGCAATCTGTTCAAGGAAGTCATCTGGATACGCCGCAGTGTGCCAGTTCTAAAACGAGACGAGGGGGCTGAAAGAATCTCGCACATCTATGACAATGTATGGAACAAAGCGTAGCTGAATCGGGTCATTTCGGTACAAATACTGATGAAGGTAACAGTGTACATATCGTACTAGTCATCGAAATGTCACATAGAACATATCATTGGTTGTTTAAAAAAGAACTTTTCATAAGAAAATGTTTCGAAATATCACATGTAACAGTTAATAAACATCACGAAGCGTGAACAAGTTTAGACTCTTGGCGTGATTCCCGTGCTTCTTCTTTCATATTAGTTAGACCGGAACATTATGATTAAATGTTATTTTATGTGAGTTTCTAAAAAAATCTATTTGCACATTTAATACAAAATACCAATCTTTTGTGCAGTTTCATCGGGGTAAAATGATAATTACTTTTGGGTTGTTATTTGGATGACTTGTTACTGAAATCTTTGCTTTCGATTTTTTAGAGCCTATACAATGTGTCTTTTTTTCTTATAAAGTAGTTGGATTCTCCAACAATGCATGTATTTTGAAAATTAAGACCTTTTTATTAACCATTTCAGTTTATTTTTAATGTTAAAGTTATCGTGGTGCAATTAGTCGGAAAAACTGCGGTAAATAGTATTGTTATGTCATAAATTTTATAAGTTTATTGGTATGAAAAGATTCAAAATTCGAATAACTTAAATTTATGTCAATCATTAGCGTGCGAAGTCTTTTATCGATTTTTGGTGCCGAATTTAATACAAGATGGCAGCCCCTATATAAAAAAGTTCAAATTGGCAGAAATTTGTAATATTTTTTTTACAGTTGTATGAGATGCTATTCTTCCAAATGAGGTCAGGTAAACCAGTGTGGATAACCCCATTTAACCAGGACAGTGGTAAACGTTAACACTATCGTCTATGGAAAATCATTTGGTTCCGCGGTCCCTTTATCGACTACTGCCTATCTCACCAGTTACAGGGTTGAAGACAAGTTCTTGTAATGATCATACATACTTGAATTAACGAGATTTCACGGGAACTGAATCCAACGAATGGCGACAATATGTTTTGGTCAGAGATAATGTTTATACTATAAACGAGCTTTAATATAAATTTGTAAAGATTTATTACGTCACTTCGTTTGATAAACGATTTTGTAATGCATTGATGAAGAATTGTTAACAAAATATGATCGTAATAGTATAGAAGTTTGTCTAAACTTGACTAAAAATATCCTCATTCAAAAGGGACCCATTGGGGTACGCGTGATATTATGTAAATCATTGAATTCTTTTACGGCACGTAGGAAAATACAATTTTTATTTATTTTTTTATTTATACCGTTTACGCGTTTCACATCCTGAATGTGGTATAAACTGAAAGATAATAACTTTTGCTATGTAAGACAAAGATAAGAACAATAAGCGAAGGTCAGCGGCACGGTACCTTTAAAAGGAAATCCGGTAAACGAATATTTACTTATACACTATATACTGTAAGAGTAAAAAAAAAAAACACTAAAAAAAAATAACAGACAAAACAAAGAAAATAATTTGACGAAATGAGGTTAGCTGAGAGACGACATTTACTGGCAAAGAAATAAATGTAAGGGGGAAAAGGCAACACAATCCCGCTGAAAGTATAAAGAAATGTTGCAAAGAAAGTTAAAATATGCACGTACCTCGAATAATATAGCTACCCGTAATGATAAACAGTTATATGTATTACTCAAATGATAAACACACTTTGAACCATCGAGGTAATGTTGTATTAGCCAAGTGTAGAATAATACAAGCATTTACGACCGATATTAACTTACAAGACTGTAAAATTTAGTTGTATTGCAAACTAAGAACCACCTTCAAGAAATATATATATGCGACGTCGTCATCAATATTTCATCAACACCTTCGTTTCACTACGCATTTTAACAAACATGTCGACGACCCATATTATACGTCAATGTCTATATTTAACGCGCATTATCATACAAAACGTCGTCTGCATCACCTGACGCGGGACATATTTCTACTCTGCTGTTTGCCTTGCTGTAAGTATAATCACAATGTTGAAACATTTACGACTAATCTTTAATAATCACAAGTAACGTCCTAATAACAATATATGATAGCATTTTAGAACATACATAATAACTTTAATTAACGAACTAAATATCTCTTTACCTCTCAATGAAGAATTCTCGATAAACGAATAGTTTACCTAATATAGCGTCAGCCATCCACGCCGTTAAGGAAAATGGCTACCCGGGTTCGCTTTATGTTTACAATGTAAATTTGATAATTATAACCTTAAAACAGAAGGTATTGTTTAATATGGTTTGACAGAATGTGGTTAACGAAAAAGCTTGTTAGTTTCAACATGACGCATCAAATCGAGAGGAAGGGGAGAAATTAATAAAATCCGTCATTGTTTTTATCCTTAACTCTCTGATAATATAATTTTGGGATTTTGTCGTTTAAACATTACATATTTGAAAGAAGGTGAAAGGCAAACGATTTCAGCCACATCTCATGTGAAGTGTAATGTTGTCTGGTGCATTTTGTTGTGCTTTAATGTTACCACAGGTATGGAACACTGCAGATTCTACTCATAAAACCTGTGTATATTATCGTAGTCATTCACCCATAGCATTGCACAGACTGGTTTGAAATTCAAAATGCATACACTAAAATTGATCTTCGTCATGATGTGCTCTAGCGGTCGGTAACCTGTTTTCGGGGGACAAATTAATTTACTCGAAATTGCATTTAACAATCACAAGTTGCAAAAATATCTTCTAATTATTTTAAATTTGACATTAAACATATTTTATTGTCCAAAAAATGTACAAAGGTTTTGGAACAAGTTTTAGCAACTGATGTAGGTATCTCCTCTCGACAAAATATTTCATATATATATATATATATACAAGTGATGACATAGACAATTAATTTAAAATTCGAATGTTCGAATACATTACAATTTACATCCAATTGGCACTGAAAAAGAAAAGTATAAGCGTTTTCAAAATGGTGCCCACAATTTACACAATGAGAATTCTGAACTAAATTAACACAAAAGAGACCATTTTAAAGAGAGATGCACTGATGTCTTAGTCTGGTATGTATAATATTTATCTTTCTTTCGTCATACCTATAACAACAAGAGTGACTTGTGGGAATATATTGGGATAAGGCTAGTTTAAATGATGGGAGAGGCAGCAATGTAATATTATCATCTAAAGAGTTCCAGTTACTTAATGTAGAAAGTAAGAAAGATTTTGTTGAAGTAGAAAGTCGACAATTTGGAATTATAAACCTGTCTCTATTTCTTTAAGCATATGAATTGTTTTCACCTACAAAGATGGGTAATAGATTTGATAGATAGCTTGGAGTCATTTCCATATCCAGCTTATATAATAATTAAAGTTTTCTTCTAGCTCTTCTATTCGAAAGTAATTCTGATTCTGATTCACTATATACAGATTCATTTTGAGCATAAGATAGTAATCCAGTAATTAGTCTTGCTTCTTCACGCTGAGCCCATTTCTAACTTCTCTGAATCTGGTTCATTTTGTTTAGCATCAAAGTTACCACAGGTAAACATTAAGATATGGAACAGTGCAGATTCTACTTATAAACCCTGTATATATTATCGTAATCATGCACCCATAGCATCACACAGACTGGTTTTGAACTCTTAATGCATACACAAAATATTGATATTCGTCATACATTTGCTCTAGCTGTCGGTAGCCTGTTTTTGGAAACAAATTCATTTCCTACAAATAGCTTTTAACAATCTCAAGCTACAAAACATGTCTTCCAATTATTTTAAATCCCTTGATATTCAACTCTGTTTTGAATTTTAATATATTTTTAAACAGAAATTTAAATAATTATTTCATCTTGTTTACTCATCCGGCTGTGACTTTTGAACAATACTAGGTTAAGTTCTTATACTGCATTATTTATATGGGTGAGTAATTTATAATCACACACCAAGAATATATTAGATAAATGGTTGATAATACACTTTCCAGTAACAAGTAAGCAAATACCATCGAAAAACCATCGAAACGTTACACGAAACGACAATCTAGAATTTCAGTTGCTGTAGTGTCTTTATTAACTACGATTGAGGATAAAGATAAGGATGATATGTGTACCGAGCAGAGTTTTCTAAACCAGTCATATCATGGAATCATACGAAGGAGTAATCAGTGCCTTCAATTGAGGGAGTGTGAGTAAATTATCCTTTGACAAAACATCTCTCTTTCCTTGACTAAATGGTTTGCGAATAATGATAATAGAAAAAATTACTTGTTAAAAACTTGTCTAAGTTGACGTGTCAGTTTGACTGTCTACACTAATGTTACAGACTACTATCTAAACCTTGAAGTCCACAATGCCTAAAATCTTCTCGAAATCATCAGGTTAAGTAGTTTGTTTTGCTACTGACACTTGTATGCGGAAATTTGTTACGGCCTCTTTTTTTATTTCTTGTTGTATATTTAAGTGCTATAGTTCTCCCTTTTAATTATTTTAGGTGTAAACAGAGACAGGAAAATAATGGACAAGGACAAATCTAACATCAACATCGTGGTTATAGGAGATGTTGGCTCTGGCAAGTCAACGACAGCTGGCCACTTGATCTTCAAAAGTGGCGGTTTTGACCCACAAACCATTGAGAGATATGAGAAAGAGGCTGCCGAGGTAAAAATAGTGATACTTTCTTATATATAATGCTGCATCCAGCCCTGGGTACGCCCTGTTTCTATGCCAATCAAATGTATATTGAACTCCAGAAAGAAAGATTCCAGATGTGTTTAAGCTCTTGCATTATCGAAAAATTCACATTCAGTCTAAAATTTGTAAAATATTGTTTTGAAATTTAAAATTGAGTTAACGTTTCTTACATGATACCCAAGCCAGGTTTGACTGGGACCATTCACCTCTATATTAATTTCCTAGTTAACGATATTTTGCCATATACTATAAATCACCATTACCGTTTCAGAGTGTAAAGGGCTCTTCCTCTAACAAATATGTCTGGCTTCTGGACAAGATCAGGACCGAACCTGGTAGCACCACTGACACATTTAAATTTGAGTCAAACAAACATTCTGTCACTATCATTGGCGCTCCCGGGCTTTTTGTAGAAACCCCCTTACAGCGTAGCCGAATCGACATCGATTTTGTGGAATCTCGTTTACATTTTACGCTTTTGTGTGCATACGCTTCACTGGTCGTTTGTCTGATGAAGGTGACAGAGTACATAACGTACTGGGCATCAAAGCTTCACATGGAAATAGTTATTGGTTGAGTATAAGAACTTTTCATAGTCGTTACTTTCAAACCTGAAGGAAATGTTTTATCTTAGGATGATTTTTGAAATGCAATGCTAAGGATGTTTTGTTGAAGTTTTAATAACTAGGCTACAACATCTTAAAACAATGGGATCAAATAGAAAATCGGACTAGCTGAATGACTACCGAACACAAACAACTACATTCCAATATTGACTAAAATGATTGAACTTAAAAATTTAAACATTCAAAATGATCACAAAAAATGTGAATTATTAAAAATAACATGTATATGTATTATATGTATATTGTTTTTAACAAACGGACCTGCAGACTTATTATCATTTAAGCGCAACATAAATATATATTGTTCTAACATTTGTGGTCTTTTCTTGAGTTCCACACGGTGTTCTATGAACCTGTCTGATAAACCTGATATATTACCTGGCTTGAGGACAAAGTTGGTGGCCAGTACTTCTGTATAAATCAGGTCTATGGAAGTTTACTCTGTTAACAGATCTGTTTGGGATATAGTCAATTGTAACAGAGACAGAGTTGCTTTTGTATCACGGAATAAAGTGAAACGAAGTGGATGATATCGAGTTTTCAATAAAGTGTTTTATAGCTTTTAAAATTTTCTCAAAACGGGAACCTGTAATCTGGTAATCTACAGGTTCCTAGTTCGATGCCTCCTGTTTTCTTTTTTTTCATTTCTACTTTCAATCAATCAAATTTTTAACAACCACGATTCTGTCATGGCAACATGTAAGTTTTTATGAAATATATCGCTTGAAAATGTCTTAAAGGAATTACTTGTTGTGAATATTTACCTTTAATCACTTTTAAGGAACATATCAGACAGACTGCGCAGTTCTCGTCGTTGCTGCTGGGCAAGGAGAGTTTGAGGCGGGTTTTACAAAGGACGGCCAGATACGAGAACAAATCCTTCTGGTTCATTCCCTTGGTGTGAAGCAGATGATTGTCGCTATTACTAAGATGGACAATACAAATGGACCCTACTCTGAGGTACATGTAGCCAGTGTGTGATTGCGTTTGTATCGTACAGTTCATCATTATGTTTCAATTTACTTAAAGCATGTCCTTCATAACCATACTTATTTGTAGCTACGCCTGTTCTTTAGGTTTAAATAAAGCAAAATTATATAAAATGAAGTTTGCGACATTGAGCAGTTATCACTTGCGAAAGGGTCTTAGAATTTAAAGATAGAATTTAGGCGTAAAAATTTTGAGTCATTATATCTTAAATCATTACACCAATGATTGGTTTGGTTTGGTTTGGTTTGGTTTAGTATTGTTTAACGAGCTATGGTCTTTTAAGGACGGCCTCCCCTGTGTGCAAGATGCATGCGTGCAGTGTATGCGTGTGTGTTTTGGGAGGCTGCAATATGTTCGTGTTTGTCTCCTTGTGATAGCTCGAAACTGATGGCGATTTTACAGTGCTACCTCAGTGAAATATACTAATGAAGACACCAAGTAGGACGCCCCACCCGGTCACATTATACTGACAACGGGCGAACCAGTCGTCCCACTCCTAAATTGCTGATCGTTAAGCAGGAGTAGAAACTACCATTTTTACAGACTCTGGTATGTCTCGGCTAGGGGACAGACCCCAAAGCCTTCCTCACAGGGGCGCACACTCAACTAAAGGCCAAAAGTGAGACATTGTCAAGGGAGACATTAAGAAGAAAAAAAGTTATTTAGAAAGAAGAGAATAGATAAGACCACAAATCAAGTCGCCTCTTACGATCATGCAATGGGGCAGCAGGTACAATTCTTACGCCCTACTTGCAGGTTATACATTTTAAAATTAACATTGTATTGGTAAATGATGCTGCATTTGTATATATGATTAAACACATATTATTTAGAATAATAATTTGATGTAAGTATTTGAAATATGACAATAAGAAGTTTATCGTGACAGTTCCGTTCCGGCATTACTATGTTGTTGTGTAATTGCCGCAGCATAAAGGTAACAATTTAGTAAGCCATTAATCCAACAAATCAATTACTAAAGTAAATGTTCTCGTAACTCACAAAAACACTCCAAAACATTAATTCAGAAATAAGCAGAAAATATATGATTAATTATATGTTTTAGAAAAAAGATAAATCTAAAATAAGTCAAAGTTATCGTCATTTTTAAATTTAGAATGTTAAAAAGTTTGAATAATATCGAAAGTACTATCTGTTTGCAGGGGCGATATCAAGAAGTTAAACGTGAATTGAGCAGCTACCTCAAGGAAATTGGCTACGTCCCGCAAGAGGTCGCCTTTGTGCCCATCTCCGGTTTGCTTGGTGACAATATGCTGGAACCTAGTGCGAATATGACTTGGTTCAAGAATTGGTCTATTGAAAGAAAAAAAACCCAGCAACTGGTCAGACCCTTTTCCAGGCTATTGATGCAATCCTCCCACCGGAGCGTCTAGTGACAAAGCCACTTCGTTTGCCTCTTCAGGATGTTTATAAAATTGCCGGTAATAATGTCTGATATGTACATGTACACTGAAAGGTAGAGTTTATAGGTCACCTGAGCATTGCTCAAGTGACCTATTCTGATCGCTTTACGTCCGTCGTCGTCTGTCGTGCGTAATCTTTTTACATTTTCGACTTCTTCTCAAGAACCAGTAAATGGAATTTTATCAAACTTGATCAGAATCATCCTTGGTAGATGAGGCAACAGAGTTGTAAAATTGAGATACCTGCCCCAACTCGAGGGGCCAGGGCGGGGCCCAAAAGGGAAAATTAACCAATATTTCAAAAATCTTCTTCTCCAGACTCAGTGCACTACAGTCAATTTCTCTACATGGATGGAAAGATACTCAGTGGCTTTATTTAAATTGTAAATAGCAGTACCCCCGGGCAATCCGTTCTCCTTTGGGGAGGGGGTAAAATTGACTATAGCTTATATAGGGAAATACAACTTTTTGGTATATTTTTGCAATTTCCAGTAGGAAATTAATCTTACTTGGTCAGATTAACCTTGGAGGAAGATGGTATCAAACTGTACAATTGGGATTCCTACCCCAACCCCAAGGGGCCAGGGCGGGGCCCTAAAGGGAATTTTAACCAATAATTCAAAAATCTTCTATTTCAGACTCAGATGTAGTACAATCAAATTCTGTGCATGGATGAAAATTCCGTTAGGGGCTTTAATTTTTTTCAGGAAATCATTCAAACTTGGTTGAAATGATTATGATGCCAGATGGCAATAAGATAGTATGAAAAAAAACCTGTTCTATCCCCAGGGGCTGAAGGGATGGGACCCAAATGGGGATAATGATTAAAAGTTAAAAGAAAATCTTCTTTATCAGACTCCGATGGTTTACTGTTCATGGATAGAAATGTCCTTATTAAAAAACGACCATTACCTAAATTGTAAATTTCATTATCCCCCCAGGTCACCTGTTCTCCCTTGGTGAGAGGGTATATTTCTCAATAGCAAAATAATTAAACAAGGTTTTGACAGGTTCTAATGGTGACGTTTCAATGAAAAGTCGTCATCTTTTTTCTTATTGTGAATGCGTAATAGTACCAGTGACTGGGTGTTTCTCGACATAAATGTGTCTATGGTACACGTGTATCTTACATGCGTAGAGGTGGGGGTAAATGCGATGCTGGCTATTCAAAGGTTTAAGTGATTTGTAAACATTCTTACCTTTTCTTTGTTATTCGTAGATAATTCAACAGTACTCTTTGAAAATGCGATGGTAAGCAGTGTTTTGCTTTTTCTTTTCCTAAGGTAAAGGAACAGTTCCTGAGGGAAGGGTTGAGACTGGAATGATCAAACCCGGAATGGTCGTCACATTTGCTCCACAAAACCTGACAACTGAAGTGAAATCATTGGAGATGCATCACGAACAGTTACCAGAAGCTGTGCCAGGGCAAACCGTTCAATTCAATGTGAAGAATCTCACCGTCAGAGAACTCAAAAGAGGAGATGTGGCTGGGGATAGCACTAATGATCCACCAAAGGAAGTGGAAAGTTTCATCGCTCAGGTGAGTCACAGAGCTACGTTCATAGTGTCCGTTATCTTACCGATGTACTCGACAATTAACTTGCAAATTACTTATAATTCAAAATTTTAATTCAAAATTAAAAAAAAAATTGCGTAATTAAATTAACCAATATCATGACATCTAAATGTTATTGCTCTCTTGGTATTGAGATACCATGTAAACATAGTCTGTTTATTTGTTTATTATCAAAATGTCGTATTGTATTCAAATAACTTTGTATGCGTGTTACTTGTACGTAATTGGAGGTCGATATTAGAATTTTCTAAAAACTTAAAAAATATATTTGTAGCTTCTTGTGAATGAATAAATATTGTTGATAAAAAAAAATATACGACACTACCGCAGTACATAATTTGATATAGACAGTTTACAGGGAGGTAACTGGTGATTGTTATTGATGTTATTCTCTTGAAGATATTATTATATCTATATTTTTCAATTTTGGTGTAAGGCCAATTTGATTGTTTTCGTTTTTTGATTCATGTACATAAATGGACATTCTTAAAAAAAAGTTTTCGACTTTTTACCTTTATGGTTATACATACTGTAGAAGACGATACGTTCACAATGCTGTTGAATTACGTGTGTTTTAATGGTTTGAAATGTCCGCGTGGGCATATATACCCGTTGATTAAGTACAACCGAATCAGCGAAAAATAAACATCGAGAAAATATCTACTTCTAAAAGTATATCTTTGTGATGATGAACAATAACATTTCATAGCATCTGATTGATGAATGTATGACATAATTGATCAATAAGAAAGTTAATCGATCAAATAATCAATTTGCAGCTTATAATCCTCGATCATCCCGGAACTATCAAAGCCGGCTATTCTCCTGTCATCGACTGTCACACGGCGAATATTGCTTGCAAGTTCGTCGAATTACTTGACAAATTTGATTGCGGAACCGGAAAATCTATAGAAAAAAACCCTGAATCCGTCAAAGCTGGTGATGGTTGCATAGCTAAGCTTGTTCCATTGAAGCCAATGTGTGTTGAAAGATACTCCGAATACCCTCCACTGGGTCGTTTTTCTGTCCAAGGCATGAGACAGACCGTGGCTGTTGGAATCATTAAGGAAGTCGTTAAGAAGGAAACTGTCGGCAAAGTCACAAAGTCTGCCATGAACGCTGCCAGGAATTGAACATTTGAGAATTCATATCCAACACTATTGCTAGGATTTCCGTCGTCTTTATACCACCGAGTTAAAATATCCGACATAGTCACAAACCTTTTACCTAATTTTCTTACCAAATTATTGCAATCTAATTAAAGTTAGTTTCAAAGGATTTACAATTATTTTCTCTTGGCGGCATACAGGTCGTAGAAAAGCAAAATATGTTCAGATATAAAGCGGCGGATTACCCGAACTGTAAGTTCTGCAAGGAAGAAAATGAAACATATGTACTTGTATTATATTTATATTCACGAATAACCAGTTCTTTGTAGGCGTTAAACAAATGAGTTGAAGACAAACCATACTTAAGTTTAGTATCTCGTCCCTATCATTACTTTGAAGGCTTTGTTGTTGTCAAACTTCAATTGCATGATTTATAAGATGTTATTTCTGTTTAAACAGTTTGTCTACTGTTGCAGAATTAGGAAAATGTATGTGCTCTTGTGTGATGTGTTAAACCAACACACATATCATATCTATGAAGTCAAGAAAGACATGTATATGTCAGGATATTTTTTTTTTTAAATGCTTTGCTTTTTCTTGATAACATATTGAGCATGAAGTTCATCTTACATATGGTCAAGATACAATGTATGATAAAATGTACAATATTTACAGCTTATTTTTTATTGTTTATGTGGTGAAGAAACCATGCATTTCCCGACAAAGAATTATTTGATTTAACAAAATTGACCTATTTGAAAAATGGATACTATACAATAATGGTCACGTGCTATGTCTATTTGTATATCTGCAGTTAGAAGGACGAAACAGCTTATGGAAATGTTTTTGTTAATTATTAATTGTTTTAATTACCAACTTTCATAGGAGCAATAGCACGCGTGTATCTTATAATAACCGCATACTAATGAGGGCCAAAGTTTATTCTGGCAGAGATGATTTGTTTTCATCATTCTCCTTTAGAATTATATATATTGTTCTGCAGTGTAATGTATTATTATGCTAAGAAGTATACAGTATATTATACTATTATGTATCTAAACATCCACAATAAAAATTGATTAAAAAAAAACAACACCTGTGGAATATTCTTTTCTCAAAAATGTTTCTTCTATCAGAACACTTGACTTTTCCGCTATACCAACCTTTGCCTCTGAACGATTCCATTCTCTATTTAAGAGCTTTCTTTTTCAAGGAGAAAACCGTCGATAAATATATGATCGTTAACATTTTACGACCAAATTGTTTGAAAAACATTGCCAACGTTCCAGATGAAATATAATAAGGATAAATCGTGATAGAGGAATGATGTTTACAATCCTTGAAAATAAACAATAGCATAATAGTTTCATGATATAAAGGGTTCTGTAGATTGTTTGACCTTAATATACCACTGAGCGGTCGTTAGTGGACGACAGGGAAATATAATGCAGTAAAATTTTAATTTTAGGTTTTTAATCGACAAAATAAATTTTCAAATAGCTTTTCCTTACCTCTTATAGTAGTGATAATTTTAAAAGATAAGATGTGGATATTTTCAGGGGACCTTGCACACCTATGTCTAGATACTTATCGTTGCTAGGATACGGCCCTGTAGGTACATGTCTACGTATCCCATGTTATGAAGGTGAAGTAGTACGATGTTATCTTCTTCTGATGATGAAACAATTGTTGACTCTAGAGTGCTTCATTACATGGTAGTATACAGCTGCTAAACCAGCACAGACACGAACATTGTGTTGGACTGACAAAAGCGTAATGTGAAAATCCGTATTCTGAACGTTATCGTCTTAATGGTAAGTTTTTTCAATATATTGACTTTATATCATAATATTTTCATTTCATCAAATTTTATGGACAAGATGTCGTAATCAATTGGATTGAATAACAGGCAAAGCCTATATAAATTATCTCCGTCAAATGGCCAAAGTTGAATAAACAAGGCGACATAATATTTTAGACATGTTGCAAATGAAAAAATTAACACAAAATAATTCATATTAACACAAGGCTAAGGGGAAGTAGCTCATGAAGGATAACATACAACACACCTCATACACACTTACACACACATACAAGTACGTGTACAAATACATTTATTTCAGCATATATATACACTATCATAGACAGATATTGGCAGGCTTAGACCATTATCATAATATCATAATATAATTAATAATTCGTCCAATTGTATATATTTGAAATAGATACATGTATACATTTTAAGTATCACCACATATTTATTATATTATATATTATTGTTACTTTTTAATTTGCTATATTAGTAATATTATCAATATAATCCATTGGACTTTGATACAGCTGACACTCTCGTGACTACTTTTTTATAAGTTAGATCGGTTGTTTCATCCGCAATTTCAAAATGTGACGTCATTAAAATGATAACAATGACGACCTCGTCCACTGAAATCGTAGAGTATAGATATTGCTAGATACCTCGTCCGCTGAAATCGAAGAGGATAGATATTGCTCGGATGCCTCGTCCACTGAAATCGAAGAGGATATATATTGCTCGGATAGCTCGTCCACTGAAATCGTAGAGGATAGATATTGCTCGGATAGCTCGTCCACTGAAATCGAAGAGGATAGATATTTTGCTCGGACATCTGGTCCGCTGAAATCGAAGAGGACAGATATTGCTCGGATACCTGGTCCGCTGAAATCGAAGAGGATAGATATTGCTCGGATGCCTCGTCCACTGAAATCGTAGAGGATAGATATTGCTCGGATAGCTCGTCCACTGAAATCGTAGAGGATAGATATTGCTCGGATAGCTCGTCCACTGAAATCGTAGAGGGTAGATATTGCTCGGATAGCTCGTCCACTAAAATCGAAGAGGATATATATTGCTCGGATAGCTCGTCCACTGAAATCGTAGAGGATAGATATTGCTCGGATAGCTCGTCCACTGAAATCGAAGAGGATAGATATTTTGCTCGGACATCTGGTCCGCTGAAATCGAAGAGGACAGATATTGCTCGGATACCTGGTCCGCTGAAATCGAAGAGGACAGATATTGCTCGGATACCTGGTCCGCTGAAATCGAAGAGGA